>NC_092566.1:14252500-14552500 GCF_037975245.1 Apostichopus japonicus
ATAGATAGATAGATAGATAGATAGATAGATAGATAGATAGATAGATAGATAGATAGATAGATAGATAGATAGATAGATAGATAGATAGATAGATAGATAGATAGATAGATAGATAGATAGATAGATAGATAGATAGATAGATAGATAGATAGATAGATAGATAGATAGATAGATAGATAGATAGATAGATAGATAGATAGAACTTGTTAATTACACACTTGAATGTTTCATTGACGATCAATCCTATTCCAATTTGAGTCATAAAGTTTTAGCCACAATAAAAGAATTAGTTCGACCACTCTAAACTTTCTCTACACCTCTGTTAAAAGAATTAAAATATTTCATGGAATAACTGTAAGGATTAACAACGTATTTGATAGTTTTGTGTTTCATAAATGACTTTAAAATTAAGAAATCGTCCTACATGGAGAACTTAGGTTTCATCATTGATGAAGATCACTATTGGAACCATCAAGTCAACGATTTACGTAAATCATTATTCATTCATACTTAGTAAAGATTCCTAAATCCTATTGGTCCATTCAGGTCAGCTGACCGTGGTTAATCCTGTGAGTAACGCACGGCAAAATTACGGGGCATCACTTTAATAAATCTTTGGTTATATGTAACCAAAAATGTTTTGTTTTATGATTTTTCCCCCACACAAATGGTAGTGTATGAATGAACGGGATTAATACATGATTAATGCACTCCGGGTGTTAATGCTATCGCTGGATGCACTCGGGCTCCGCTACGCTCCGCCCTCGTGCATCGCTTGCATTATACCCCGATCGTGCATTAATCCTGTGAGTAACGCACGCTAGACCGTTGATTAACCCCTTAAGTATATCAGCGTGTTTTATCATATTAGATACACTGTTTTCACCTGATATTACTAACCCTTAATATACTATTCCATTTTGCATTCCAGCATATACTATGCAATGAAATTATATGGTACAGCGATGGTATACAGCGTCGGTCCCTGCAGACTACACACAATATTTTTACTTAAATCATTATTGAAAAAACACCCAACACATCATTCAAATCTTCAGCTGTTTAATGAATACAAATTGCTTATGTCAGCAGATATGCATTACCACTCGATGGAGAATATAACATATACGTACTGCAACAACATTCTTCCAACATTGACGAAAATTCACCTAGAACTCTCACTCCACAGTAGGAAAATGTTCCAACCATAGAGGGTCATGTGACTGTCGAGGTCTTCAGATTACATACGGCGGTCACGGCTACGACTATGTGACGTAGTAGTTATGAGATCATGACTTTAGTTGTTATAGAATATACATATAAGAGTTGAGTGCTACAAGGGAGTACGTCACATGACCATACGTGGTTGGTGGTTGGTACGGTGAATAAAGTGGCATGAGGACGCTGGAGAGGGTTGCGTTGAAAAATGTTCCCGCAAAATGAATTTGGTCTCAACTTGTAAAAAGTCATCCTGTTTGAACTAGTTGTGAAAGGGACCCTGCATTTTTGTTTAAAGCATTGGCAACCGGATATCCGTTCCCAGCTCGCTCAAGATTCCAATCACTGTTGCAATTGGATAAATTGTATCTCGGTTTTGATTTCTCTTTTATTAGTCACATTTACCATAATGTAGCTTAATTATTCCGAAAGTATGAAGTTGTAAAAGGACAGAGAATTCCTTATTCATTGTATGAGGAGACTTCTCTGTTGTACCGGGAAAGGAGATATTATCGAAGTAGTGGTAATTTATATTGCGAGGACCATCCTTCTGAAAGATCGACTTGAACGGCCAAAATCCATACAAATGTACTTCATTGCATCGACTAAGAGCATCACTAGCGTAATAGAAACCTAAATATTGAATGAATAGGAAAAATGAAGATTAAATAAATATAAAGTTAAGTAAGCAGTAAAGAGATAGAATCAGATTATGGTTTAAACACACAAAGACTACAATCAACTGATGGAAGGGGATCCGGGGGTAGTGGGATGAAGGGGGGCGGGGCGTATGATAATTAGGTGCTGATAATGTAGAGTTAATTGTGGGATGGGATGGGGTGGGTGCAAGGCTACAGAGCTGCTTACCTGTAGACAGACGACCCTTGTATCCTCGTTTACTCCAGAAGCCATTAAAGTATTTGAAGTGGTCCGGATGTCCTAGGACGAAACTGTTTTCTGTAATGTTGTAAGCGTCCATTGCTTTCCTACATATTTTCACAAAAGCCTCAAAATTTAAGCAGGCTCCCCACAAGTAACCATGGTACTGTTTCATATCTGTTATAAACTTCCCGATGTGTGTTTTGTTAGATAAGCCGTGATATCTGTAAGTGATACACAAAAAACAGGGAAGAATAAAACGCCTGCAACGTTATACATAACTCGTTAATTAGAACAAAGAATTGATATGTTATTAAAACATCGTCCATGGTAATCCCATTTGTTCATTATTTCCTTTAATATACGTTTTAAATAGCCTTGTAAGTGTCAACTTCCTTGTTTGGTTTCTGCTAATACAACACGAACCTTTTCCATTTCGTGATCTTTAATAAAATAAAGCTTTATGTAATTGTTATATTTCAAGTTACGATCTACATGTTTGACAAAACTAGGCAGCTGAGATATTTAATAACATTTGTTTTTGCGCTTGAAGGAGACTTAGTAGTATTTTTCAAGTGTCATGCATGTAATAGTATATCTGACCTGCCCCTTTCATTTTCAGGTCCCCCGGGGTGCCCGTCGATGGCTTCTTTGAACTACTTGTTTACTTCTTAGCTCTCCGGAGAGGACAAGTGTTTTCTCACGCCAATTTCTACTGTATTATATTGTTTTGGCTCTCTGTTACAAAGCTACATTTATGTCAACATATAAGTCAAGTTTACAATGACGCGTGAAGTACTGTAATATTACTATATTAGGACACTTGTATCTTGGCGCATGCTTAGCAGCCGACGTTAAAGATAATAGCTCCCATTGGCTACTTTTAGCAGTGAGGTCACCACCTTGCATGCTTACGTTAATTATTAATTAGTTTACCTTCCATACTGCCATACCGTTACTGTGTAGAAGCACCGTGAACACGTGTTCAGGCCTAGAACCGTACGTCTTCTCTGCGCTAGCCCAGGACTTACGTATATCTGTCTCTTAAGTGATCACTTCGAAGCACCATTATTGTTTAACATAATATCTCTAGCTCTCTTAACTTCGAAATTCATTATATATTTTCATCGCAAGTCAATCAAGTAAAGAATCATCAGAGGAATCAAGAAAAGTTTTGTCTTCTTCTTAATTTATGGGAACGTCTCTATCTCTCTCTGATCTCAGCTGCCGAGGGAACATTTTACTAAGTTATGTTATTCTATAGCCTATCACCATTTACCCAACATGAATTCCTGACTGAGCTAGCCGGCCACACAACACCAGTATAATTGATCAAACTAAGAAGTAGCCTATTCTTTGCTTTTTACAACAAGTATAAGAGCCAGTGAACACAACTAGTGATTCTATGTCAATCGAGTTGTTTTGTATACATGTAGGCCTAAGTGTTTCTCTACAAATTAAACATAACTAGAAAGTTATTGAATTTCATTGTGATTTCAGAGAATTGGAAAGTACTGCAGGTTGATAATGTACAAAATGTCATGAACATCCAACCGTGTAGCATCAGAAACTAAACTAATTATGGTGAAGACAGCTCAAATTTCATCTTCAACTTTTGATAGCTTCCCGAGAGACTGATAGCTAACACAACTGCAACGGATAAACCTTTTTCTTTACATATTACACTTTCTTAGAAAACTGCATTTTAAAAATACAGTGCCACTTGCGCCGCAAAGAGATTACTTAAAACGTGCAAAACTCAACATGTAGGCCTATTAATGTTTTAAGCTGATTTATATATACAGATAACTATGTAATAAACCATACGGCATATTGAAGCGTTAACGTCTGAATCACATGCACGTCAGCCTTGAAGATATGATGATACACGTGGATAACAGACACAATTTTGATTCCATATCTATCACATCTGCTTATTTCGTAATAAAGACAGTATACATGATATACAAAACAGAACTGAGGCATCCTGGCGCATGACGCAAATGTACTGCCACGTGTTGAAATCAGTAAAAGATCATACAAGTAAAACGTGATTTAACTTCCTTTACAGAGTATACTAAATAATTCACGAACCTATTTTTCAAATATGGATGGGTTAAATGAAGTCATATTGTTTTCATTTCCTGCGTCGACGACAAAAGGTTTCAATGACGGAAATGTACTGCCACGTGTTGAAATCAGTAAAAGATCATACAAGTGAAACGTGATTTTTACTTCCTTAACAGAGTACTAAATAATTTACGAACCTTTTTCCAAATATGGATGGGTTAAATGAAGTGATATTGCTTTCATTTCCTGCGTCGGCGGCAAAAGGTTTCAATGGTGCTGCGTTACATCTGAAAAAGCAGAAGAATCGAAAATATGAAGCTTGGAATTGGTGGGTTATACTGATAAAACTGTAACCATGCTAATCCAATTAGTCTTATCCATTTGGTATACTGTTACGGCTAGATTGGTCAGTTAGATCACAAACCATAGTCTTCCGTGTATACCGTATGTGTATCCTATACGTTTGATTGATTGGCGTCTATCTTGGAGCAGAGTACTCTGTCCGATTATTCAGCATTGTATAGCCTAATTATTGTAATTATTGTTATCTTATTTGCCCAGTTACATAGAACTGAGACATTTTACTGAGACCTTTTGTTTTTAATAACTACATGTAAACCTATGTACAGCAAGTATTTTACCAAAAAATAGTAGTATTTTTACCTCCAATGAAAATGTACAGGAATATCCTGTAAAATTTTCCAAAATATGTCAGTTTTTATTTTTATACTAACAAATAAAATTCTGTGCCTTTTACAGAAGTATTACACATGTAGTTTACAAATAGGTACTTTGTCTTTGCAATCTAAATGCATGTAAATTGGAATTGAAGAATGTTTTATGGAAATTTACCTGAAGTTAGAAACACTGTACCACTGTACAAAGCAGGAACGTTACCGTATGATAAAAGAAAAGAATGAAATCCAACCCACAATTACCAGGTTGATTGTCTTTAGCTCTAGAGTTGTGAATGACAAAACAGCATTGAAAACACGAGTGGATGACGGATGCCGAAAGCATGAAAGTGAAGCAATGAATAGTGAAGACTACACCCTGTAGTCACATAATGCAGTGAACTTGAGTGAACTTCGCATACATCAAGTGTATCTGTAACATAGATGGAAAAACCCTTGTAGAGCAATAGAAAGGGCGAGGAACAATAGAAGTAGTGGAGCAGTGTCTCAAGTGTTAAACCTTCTGTTTAATGTATTTTAGATCCTACTGCAAGCAGGAATTCGCGAAGAAGCCTCATAGGTTTATCAAAGCCGCAAGCTGACCGAAGTCAGACTCTTACATTCATATTTAACGTCCATGATTATGAATTGTTAATGTTCAACAACTCTGTAACTCGACGAAATACATTAATCTGGGAGTGACTCGAACCGGGGACCTTAGTATGATTGAAAGGCACCGGCGTTATCCACTGAGCTAACACTCCAGTGCTAGCTGGTGTTAGCTGGTGTTAGCACTCTGGTGCTAGCTTTATTATCTGTTATAATTGAGAAACTTTCAGAATTTCCTGAAGTAACCCAAAGAGAAAATTTTGGCCACATACGGAATTATGAGCACATTTCCAACCAATGAAAGTATGGTCTGTATAGCAAAACTTTTGTTTTCAAAAAGGGAGGCTGGAGCAAATCCCAAACCTCCTCAATCAGCGTATGCTGTATGACGTTCAGTCTTATGTATATGATTTAAGCTTTTGGCATTCAAAAGTATGTTTGAACAAGTGTTGAAGCTGTTTAAACACGTTTCAGAGAATAATAATTTGTCTTCTCCTTTTTTAATAATCTCATTGATAATCAGTAATTCTATTAAACAGCCAGGTGTGATAATGACTGTAATTGATACATGTTTGGGTATGCATGCACTACATTTGCAGTTGCGTAAACATGATGTAGCATGTCAAATCTGTAATTAATAGAGTGACTTAAGTTAAATTTGTGTGAAAAACTTTCTTGTGAATATAAAAGACAATTTAAATTAAACCCCCTTTTAACCTGCTATGTGACAAAATATTACTGTAACCCTCCTTGTCCTTTGCTTATCTGCATTTTTAAATCTATTTAACGTACAATATAATGCAGCGACCATACATTAGTTTTACAGACAAAACCCAATTATTGCAAGGAAACAACTGTGTAAACATAACACTTAAAACTGTTTATTATTTTAAACTGTAGAAGATACAGTAATATAACATTCACCATATATTTATTTTACAGGAAAATATAGACATTGCAAGAAACACTATAAATAACGTTTTCAGACTGATTATTTAACATAGAATACAGTGTAAAATAACGGTCGTCATGTAGGAATATTACGGACAAAGACTTTTATCATGCCAAGGAAAAAAACTGTATCATAAAACATTTAATTTACCTACATTATCTGCAGATTGAAATTACAGACATTTCCTGGAAACTCTACTGCCAGAAAAATTCTGTTTTTTTCTTCCAAAGTTTGTTATGAAATTGTAATATTCTGAGGTTAAACTGAATCGCGTTCGTGCATTATCCTGTGATAAACGCACGGTTGACTGTTGCTTAACCCCAAATTAATATCGAGTTAGGCAAATCGATTTGATTTCTTACATACATATATGAAACGGCATACTATATGTATATATTTTAACCGACATAAAGCTGTTAAATTGTAACATACTGATATACTGATTATATACTGATATACAATACTGATTTTTCTTCTGTTATTCTAAAAGAGTTTATATTCTTTATTTACCATGATAAAACAATGTAGTGTTTCTGCCAGGGGTACGGTGTTTTCGACATGTGTTGTTTGTCCATGCACATGGTAATGGTATCTACAGTAATCTATATAAAATTGGGTCTCTCTGTGTAGGCTTTACGTGTCTCAATGAATGAACGACACCTATTGGAAATAACATTTATGCATGTTTAGATCAGCTGAGCCAAATCGCAGATGTCAGCAAGGTGAATAATAGCGAAATGGGTGAAATGGAGTTGTCACTACATTTGAGTACTATACTGACAATTAGCTTATATAGATATATACCAACTACCTTACCTGTACACGAAATCAGCATCGTCGATTTGTTTGCCACAATTAGAATGCAGGAGGGAACCACTGTTTCCTATCACGTGACACCGGTCTAATCTATCAAATGTAGAGTTCTAAACATGAAAAAGATAATATGAATACAGATATGAAGCAATAAAGAAAATCACTATAAAATATTGACTTACTGAATTAAGAACATATGAAAGCTTTCTAAAGGTGTATACACACACATCTAATTATGCAAAAACGGGAAGGTGTTAGGAACAAGAATTTGGGGATAAATATATTTCGCAGTTTAGATGGCCTAACTAAATTGAAGATCGATGAAGGTGTTTAATTAAACGTCAAATTAAAATGCATCACATGACATTGTATATATATAATATGCAATTGTTATCTATTCATTTTCGACGGGCATATGACAAGTTCTGGTTTCGAACCCGTACAAGCCGTATTTATAACGGCCTGTATTTAAATCGCTTCAAAATGCTCCGAACTATAATTTAGTTATTACTTTGGTGTCAAGAAAACTGTCAACAGTCTTGCTTAAAAGTGATTTACTTCTGTCACTAAATGTTATCTGAAAACCAGATCTGACAAAGATCATATACGCATTTTTGAAAGGCACACAAACGTATACAATGGATTTCAATGAACCTTAACATCCAAGAGCTAAATTTGCTTATTGCTATTTTACCTGCAATATGAGTCTAATAAGGTGATGTTTTCACTCTGTACGTTGAAAGGTTGACTTTTGCGCTTTTAACCGCATTGATTGCATTGCAGGACACATGAGTATACCGTCCTGAAGATTACATTCAGCTGTATTGTTTTTTTTTTTTATTTCTTCTGGATGGCAAAGAGTTTTCACAAATAATAATCAATGTTGACTAAGTGCAGCACATTCTATGCATAATCTTCGTTTTAACCGATTGTCGATATTTTAAAATCTACTTAGACTATCCCCTAAATACTTTATGTTACCTTTGGTAGTTTCGTATACACTGACCATGTTTAAACACAAAACCTCTTCGAAGTTTCCTACACACGACTCGAGTACCAGGATCGAGGAAAACAGAAGTCAAGCAATAATTTACATATAAGTTACTTTCCAGGCACATAATTAAAGATACATTACAAAGGTATATAATATGACACTTATATTAACAAGAAAGTTGATAGTCAAACGAACAGACTAGTGTGTTACTTCTTCATCATAGCTAGGAACATTGCAAGTGCAGAACTTAATTGTCAGTGCTTCAATTCTGAAAGTGGCCAGAACCCACATCTACCAATATCTACCAATTATTGTACGTTATAGGCCTACTACCCTACACTGTTAAATTTAGAGGAAATATGTTATTGTCTGTCGATCCTTTGTACCCAGGCCCGACTTCAGGGTATTGCAGAGGAAGAAATATTTATCAGACCATGAAGACATCAGTTAGAGACAGATATGGAAGCAATAAAAAAATCAGTATAAAATATGGACTTACTGAATTAAGAATATATGAAAGGTGTATATAATTATGCTATAAACACACATCTAATTATGCAAAATCCGGAAGTTGTTTGGAAGAAGAATTAGGGGATAAATTTTTTTGCAGCTTTGATGGCCTAACCAAGTTGAGTTTATTATACGTCAAATTAAAATACGACTACACAACAGGGTATATATAATATGATTTTTTTAAATAATTATTATTATAATTTTTTTGATATCAACGTGCATCTTGCAAGTTCTGGATTCGAACCCGTATATGCCGTATTTATAACGGCCTGTAATGTAACTCACTTTTAAAGTGCTCCAAACTATAATTGATTTCGTACTTTGGTAACATGAACTCTGTCAAAAGTCTTTTGTTGTCTAAATGTTATCTAAAGATGAGATCTAGAATATTTATATAAACATATATACATACATATGTATAAACATATTTATATTTATATGTATATGTATATATATATATATATATATATATATATATATATATATATATATATATATATATATATATATATATATATATATATATATATATATATATATATATATATATATATATAACCTTACGCGAATTTTTAATTAAAAAAGTGATTTTAGGATATTTTCAATGAGAGTACACTTGAAAACCCTAGTTTTTCCGCACTGCGTGGGCTCTTTTTGCACCGTAACTTTTGTATGCGAAGTCCTATAATCCCAGTACAAACGGTGAATTAAACTATGAATATTCATCACGTTTTCTACCGATTCTTAACTAAATTGACCAATGAGAACCTTACGCCAAATTGCAAACTAAAAAGAAATCAGGGATATTCCTTCTGTTTCCCTTTGTTCTCAATCGACATGACGTCACAATACTGTACTTAGCACACGTTGGTGAATGTGCATTCAAGAAGTGTTGTTGTTGTCTTCGTTTGATTGTGATATCCTGAGTTATTGTTAGATTTAACTCAAAATGCTTCTCTGTAACTTTCAGAAGACGTTATTCATTCAATTAATTGTAATTTCGGTTGAAAATAATACCTCCAAAGTGACATTTTCTGTATCCTTTTGAACCTGAATCTGACCAAGCGATGAAACAACTTAGTTGGAGCGTACCAAACCACAGTTTGTGGGGTATGTAGTTGTTCTAAAGTCTATAGTTCTGTACTGTTTAGCACGCAATATAGCCTTACAGTGTAAGGTCTATACTAGCTGCGTATAAGACACTATTACTGATACTGTAGCCTATAGACTAATTCAAGTACAAGTCGTAGTGGGGGTTCGGCCTAGTATTACATTGGTATTAACCCCCTTATGTATAATGGAACAGTCCCTGACGCTCTCCGCCGTCGCGTGATTGTCCACAGAGCAGAGGGGGGAAGTCGGTCAGCAGAAAAACCGCAAGGCTGTGCTTGCTGCACAGCCAATTCTCAGTTTTCGCTGTGAGCGTTTTGGTCTAAAACTTTCCGTTATGATATATATATATATATATATATATATATATATATATATATATATATATATATATATATATATATATATATATATATATATATATATATACATTTATATATATGTGTAATTGAAATTGTAGTGTGTTGGAAATCCATACAGTGACAAAACTTCCAGGCTCCACCGAGTTTCGACCCGGGCCTCCTGCTTTATATGCGGACTACCTAAGCACTAGGCTATGGACGCTGATTGTATGTCCAGAGGTTTGAAACCGGCAAGGAAGGTCGTAATTCCACTGTATAGGCGTTTGTCACTTGTATCGAACAATACTAGTTCTGTTTTGGTGACATATTTGCCTTGCTTTAGAGATCAAACTGATGCAAACCAACTCGAAATCATTTGTGATATCCTAAAGCCGGATCTCGAAAGATATACTTTGAACAGACTTTTGTTAATGAAATAGAGGTGAACGACAAAGGCAAATGAATATATATATATATATATATATATATATATATATATATATATATATATATATATATATATATATATATATATATATATATATATATATTAGTGTTTACACGGGTCCAAAAATCGGGAACCGGGTACCCGAGAGCCGTTACCCGGCCGTCGGGTATCCGGGTACCCGGGAAAAAATTGTTTACACTCGTGTATCACGATTTTCAAGAAATTACATATTGGATGCTTTAATAAATGAATTATATTCTCTACTGACAATGTTTTCATGTTCAAATACGTACATGTAAGATAAGGTATAAAACCTTCCTCAATAATTCTATTTGCTTTTGTTTCTTTCATTAACTTGTTAATAACTTCATATAATTAACATCACTACTAACATCGCACTGCCGCCGCTGCTAATGCTTGCTCTCCACCTCTATCAGACCATAGGCCTACAAATATCCAATTTAGCTCTTAAACAGTTGTTACTACTACTACTATATTATGCAGGCCCAGGGTTCGCATTAGCCGCGAGATCGCGCGATTCGCGCAATTTGATCGCATTTGGAATATACGATTAGTAAAAAGCCACTTGCGATGAATATTTTTTAGTTAATCCGTTTATAATCCATAAACATCTCGTAAAATTCCTTGTCAGCCTTTCCTTTTATGAAATAAACGAACGAATAAATAATTATTTCTTCAACATGGTAGCCTAACACCACACTAAGTCAATGAGAAATATAGCTAGGCCTAACCATCTGTTTATTCGCTGAAATTGTGACGCAATTATAAGATATCCATGGAATACTTTCATTATTACTGTTACGTTCGACCACATGGTTGCCTAACACCACACTAAGTCAATGGGGGAAATCTAGCCTATACCGCTGAAATTGTGACGCAATTATAAGATATCCATGGAATACCTTCGTTATCAAGGGCGTAGGAACCGGGGGGGGGGGGGAGGCTGGGGGCGCAAAAATATCACACTTTGCGTAGGATTCGGGTAATAAATTAGGAACCGGGTAGTATCGCGTCAAACCGGTACTTTCGTTATTGCTGTTATCTTCGACCACATGGTAGCCTAGCAACACACTAAGTCAATGGGAAATCTGCCTAAACGTCGGTTTGCAAAAAAAAAAAAAAAACACTTTGCGTAGGATTCGGGTAATAAATTAGGAACCGGATAGTATCGTGTCGGGCGGGTACCCGGGTACCCGGATAACCCGGATGAGTTGGAAAATCAAGAACAGTGAAAAACTTTTAGCCTCCACCGGGATTCGAACCACGGGCCTTCTGCTATATATATATATATATATATATATATATATATATATATATATATATATATATATATATATATATATATATATATATATATATATATATATATATATATATATATATATATATATATATATATATATATATATATATATATATATATATATATATATATATATATATATATATATATATATATATATATATATATATATATATATATATATATATATATATATATATATATATATATATATAATTGAAGTGAGTTGGAAAATCAAGAACAGTGAAAAACCTTCCAGCCTCCACCGGGATTCGAACCCGTGCCTCCCGCTTTATATGTAAACACGCTAACCACTAGGCTATGGACGCGGCTGACGGTTGCAGGTCAAAAATTGCATTTAACTTTTCGGATATTTTCTTGACACAAAATTTGCAGTCGAAATGCCAATGTCTGTTAATCTCAGCATAAAGCGGTCTTGATGTAAACTACAGTATATTACGTTCTAACATTTGTTTTAACATTAAATATATTAAAACGACACTGTCATCTTCACAACCAGCATATAATTGAGGCCAGTTTTTATTTCATCCAGTCTAAATAATTCCTTTTCAAAACTATACAGTGAAACAGGGACGTAGCCAGGAGGGGGGGGGGAGCAGGGGGAGCGACCGCTCCCCCCTTTCAGTGTCGATTTTTTTTTTAAACTGCCGTTTTTAGCATGGTATTTTGTCAGTGCTCTTTTGATCTTGAATACTCGTCAGCTCCGTTAACTCGATTGTAATCGTAGTAACATTCACGCCTACTGATTCAACTACTTACTTAGTTTGGCAGATGCAATTAGCTAAATTTAGCTTATAGCCAATTACAAGCCTACAGTTGGCCACTGTGTAATAAAATACATATTGCCTACCTAGCCGCACTCTATGGAATGTCACGAACTGTATGCACAACAACGTCGACAACGTTCGTTCTATGAGTCGTCCTAAGGTGTTGCACGAACAGCATGTTATGAAGCTAAGCTAGCAATTGTACGTGATACGCACTTCCTGTAATAATTATTACACTGCTAATACACTGCGATAACGATATTTGTTTTTAGGCCACTGCATATCTGGCAATATTACAAAATATGAAAGTTTATATTGTCCATCAGTTAAGTTCGTCAAATGTATTAAAGTCCAGACATTGGACAATAAACAAGAATCATCCTACTGGAAAAATTGTAAAAGAGCACTATGTTTGTCTTTCTGATATATTATGTAAAAGAACATGTAAAAGAATTCAAACAGGAAACAAAATCTGCTGATTATGATATCATATGATCAGGGGCGTAGCCAGTATGTAGCACTGTAGGCCTGGGCCTACATTTTTTTGGCCAAGTTATCTTTTTTTTAAAAACACCCATAATTCAAATCGATAAGCTTGCTGGACGAGTTTAAGAGTCTATAGACAGGAAAAACTATTGAAATGAACGTAGCAAGAATATGGCTAAATTAGGTGACCTATTCTTCTGTCATCTACAGTAGGCTGTCATTTCTATCGCGTGCCGTTTCATTCAACACTCTATACCCGCCAAAAAAGACTAGGATCCGATCTTGTCAGTTTGTTAACATGTAGTTAAGAACCCGTTTACGCAGATAATATTTCAGTTGAGAAAACAGTTGAGAAATTTGCATCAGATTGCAATCGTCGGATACCTCTCGCCTTCTCTTATTAGGCTAACTTAAACATTTAATAGCTACAGTTGTATCAAAGACAATTACTGGCTATAGTTATATCAAAGACATTTCAGGCCTATCTTTGTATCAAAAGTTGAAACGTAAGACTACTCTGTACGTGTACCTTGCTAATTTTAAATACATTATGTAGTATTGAATTAGACATTAATAGCTACAGTTGTATCAAAGACAATTACTGGCTATAGTTGTATCAAAGACATTTCAGGCCTATCTTTGTATCTATAAGTATCAGAAGTTGAAACGTAAGACTACTCTGTACATGTACCTTGCTAATTTTAAATACAATTATGTAGTATTGAATTACGTTCTATTTTAACTCATTTGTTTTTTGGGTTTAAAAGTGATATTGAATGAGGTGTCTCAAGTTAGCAAGAGTCCAGGGAACCAGAATGAACACTCGGGAAGGGCCGTTTCCGGCCATCTGGGGGGTTTGTAAAACCAAAAATTTTCTTGTACGCTCCGCGCCAACCGATGGTGGCGCTCCGCTCAGATAGTCGTGCCTACAACTTTGAAAATCCATATCAATCGCAAAAAGTGCTCCCCCCTTTCAAATTCCTGGCTACGTCGCTGCAGTGAAACATATTGGATTTCAAAGCACTTGTAATAATACAGCCTCACTAGATTAGGTTATCGAAAAGAACGATTGTAAACACTGCTACTAAGGTTACATGTGTGTTTACCTGTATAAAAAGCAATTCGGTTTCATTCTGGAGCGAGATCGAGGTAAGTATTTGCGTGACAAATAATTTAGATTGACCGAGGGGTAAGAATGTGTAACCGGCTTAGCTACAAGTGTTCCGGACGATACTTAGTATCGTTGCACTAGCATCCCTACAAGAACGCCACAACTATGTGAATGCTGTATTCTGTGACAACCTTGTGTGAATGAATAGATGGGTGACACAAGTTAATTACCTTCATGGACTTTTCTCGGGGTTACCCATTTAGTTTACTGGTGCACGTAACTATTAATACTCTTAAAATACGTGGAATAATGCAAACTCTTGATTCCATGTATATCTTTCTGTATTAACACGTAACGACGAGTTTAACACGTTTGATGATCCAACAACATTAATTTTTATCAAGCAAGTCACCTTATATGTGACATTTATGGGATGAAAGAAGCTGATAGGCAAACAAACAGACTAATCAGTTACTTCTTCAAACAGTCACCATCTCGTGATCCCTATGAGCAATGTGTTTCTCATCTATTCATGTAACGCTCTATATTTGGCTATGATGTTGTACTTTCGGTTTACGAACCAATATGTATGGTCAAGTGGCCTTTGACCTCTGGTAGTACCAGGGTACTCACTGTTCATAAACGACAAATAGCTGAATCATGTGTAATCTTTAGCGTAATATTGTGTAATTTTGTTCAGTGTAGGCCCAAAATATCGCAAACATTGGTTATCTACCACTGACATTATTGTAAGTTATCAAAGACCTACTACCCTACACTGCTAAATTTAGAGGGCAGATTTTATGATTCGGCGACCCTTTGATCCCAGGTCCGACTTCAGGGTATTGCATCGGAAAAAATATTGATCAGACCATGAAGACAACAATTATAGACATGTATTATCTACAGATTGAAATTCTAATGATCACTATTGCTCAAGTAACATATGGTCTGGTATACTAACTCCACCTCTTCAATTGTGAACAATTTCCACGTCATAGCAGCTCCCGTGTATAACATCCAGTTGCAAAAATCATTTACCACGATTTGCGACTAATAACCACCTGTTGATGATGTATCGGTTGTATATGGTTATTATTTATGGTATCAAACGTTGGTTAGAGATGGGGTTGATTGTTGATCATATTTTCCCAGGTCTTTTCTCTTAGTCTATTTCTCTTACCTTTGGTAGTTTATCGTACACTGACGAAGTATCAAAGGATCCGTTGGTAGATACGTAATATCTCAATTTATGACCTTTTGGAGAATTTTCTTTGGTCAAATACAATAATTTGGTCACATTTGTGCCCAACTCCTTGTAGATTTCGGTTCTGTTAAAGATAATAATAAAGAATAGTAGATTTAGATCTCAAACCGATACATGAGAAGACACTAAAACCAATAAAATACTTCCTATCATTACTCTGTGAATGTTTATCTCACTATTGTACGACTCACAGCGGCGCAACGCCAGGAAGTTGAAAGTGGGAGACCTCACGGGCCCCGAGCCTATCCATAAACGGTGTACACATAGCAAATTTCGTTCAAAAAAGACAGGTTCAATACAATCACAATGTGCATAGAAACCGAATTTCGTTGTGCATCTGTGGTTATGCTAAGAAAATACATTTACTATATTAGAACAGAACTTCTTGTACAGCAGGAATATGGTTAATTCTAAAGTTGAAGAGGTAAATAATTGACTAGGCCTAACACTAGTTTAATTACACTATCACGAGGCTCATACACAAGGGTTCCATGGTAAGACAAAGCCCCAGCCCTCAGAAAATGGTTTCTCCCCGTGCTAGCATTTACTCTATTCGCTCACTTTAAGGGGTCCATCCTCATGCTTGGCCCCTGGACGAACAGTAACTACGCCGTTCCCCTATGCAAGCGATCAACGCTTCTTTTTAACTTGTTAACATCCCAAAATTGCATGTTTTGCATTTGTTTTAGATTTTTTTTACCATTCTAGAGAAAAGGGCTGTGCCGGAATATCCCCTATGGTCATCTGTATGTTCACGCTTGGACCGTGCAGTGTATACTATAATCTACAACATAAAGGGTTACATAACATAGTACAAAGTATTTGCACGGTTGGCACGGCGGGCGAGTCCTGTAGGTCGAAGCCCGAGAAAGTTCTTGGCACGGTAGAGTTTGTGTCCATTATATTGGACTAGAACGTCCCTTCGTTTACAGTTATGCTAAAGACTAAGTGTTCAGGGAAATATACCTTCCAATAGCTGGATCTCAAATCTCATTTTCTAAACTATTTACATGTAGATAAATTAGTGACGTACAACAATCACCTATGCAAATGAATATCTGAGAGTATTGTTAGCATATAGGTTATGGAGGAGAATATATAGTTTTGAAAATGTATTGTCCTTTTGAGTTGCTATTTGTGACTTTATCTCGTCAAAAATTATCATTGTCTTTCAAATTATTTATATATTAAACAATTTCGTAACACTGAAAGTGTATCTGAGTTTCTTGACGTTTACCCGTTCGAGTCCAGTCTGCTCATGCGCAGTTATACGACCATGTCACGACTCATTATTTAAATTTAAATATTTCAATTTCAAGTTTATTTCTGATATGTTTGTACAAGATTAATACAAAACTAACATTACACATAAGGGTAACATATTGAGGACACTAGAAAAACATCTCAGCTAGTGACCAAGTAGAAATAAGAAACAAAGAAACGCTTAAATTACGTTTAGAGGGGAAAGAAAAGTAGAGTGTGGTATTTAATGACCACAGTTTAAAGTCAACATGTTTACATGTACTTGTTGAGAAGATCATCCTTGAGTTTACATGGAAACGACTTCCAAAACTTAGCAGAATTAACAGATTGAGACAAAGACTGCCATACATTGTAAATGTTTTGTTAACAAGCAATTTGCCGTGCTGATTGTGATGACACGCTACTTTAAATAAATTCCTATTACGAGTTATGATGGAGTAATTAAAAACATTAGAATGGCTTAAAACAGCAGAAATAAAATTTGGTAACTTGTTATTGCAATGGTTATAAACAAACCAATCCATATAATAGTAATGGATTTCCTTGATCATACGCAATTTTTTTACTCTGTTTAAGAGGTAAGTCGGATAACGTCTAGGCTTCTTCACAAAAAGCTTAATTTATTTATATTTTTGTAGGGTTTGAAGCTGTTTGAAATACCAAACATTAATAGACATCTTTGAGTGAAACAAGTTAACAATAAAACCAAGGTCTTGCCTGTTCAATATTTCCTTCTTTCGTTATTGAAGATGGATCCTTATATATGGGAAATATAATACAAAGCAAACATATCTTGTGAAAACACGGAAGTACATCTATCAAAATTAAACTTTTGCACTAATCTGTCTTTTGAACTTTGAAGTTTGAACGCATATATCTTAGACCCCCCCTCTCTCTCCACGAAACCGAAACAAAACAATGGAATAGAAAGAGAGGGAGGTGAAGCCAGAGAGGTGGGTGGGGAGAGAGGCGGAGAGAGAGAAAGAGAAACCAGAGTTATCAGTGACAATGTATCCTTTCTAAAAATAGCAGCATATTTGTTAATGACAGTAATTTGCATCAGTTTCTTTCTATAGCTTATAGAATAGCTAATTGATCATGCGTAGCTTTACATTATGTCAGACAACAGCTTGAATATTGTAGGTGAAATGAGGTTGTTATTTGTCAGTTCTTACAAACATGTTAGTAATAACACGTTTGCCTAATTGTGTAACATTCTGTAGTAGTGTTTCTTGATGTAGCATATTACATTGAACACTTCTTAACACGGCTGTTCAAACTAATTTAATCGTTAGTAACATGAAGACACATAAAAGCATGAATTTCCATTTTTGTATTGGTTTTAAAATGCTACATGAAGCTGTTTAAATTCTGTTGGTGACAGCTTTGTTACAAAAAAAGTTTGTCATTTTTAAAGTTTCACATATAGAAAAAATATTAGGTGAACAGAGAGGCCGACGGTTGCTAATGTGTTTAACTATTTGTTAAAATATGACCAAACCAACATATTATTATATTTGGTAATATCAATATGCATCAGTTCTATGATTGCGTTCAATATTCTTCAATGCAAGTGTGACCATCTCTTCTTAATATTTAGCCCCTTTGTCTCGTCTTTTCAATATTTCCTTCTTTCGTTATTGAAGATGGATCCGTTTATATGGGAAATATAATACAAAGCAAACATATGTTGTGAAAACACGGAAGTACATCTATCAAATTGAAAACTTGGCACTAATCTATCTAACGCATATATATGAGAACCCTCCCCCCTTCCCCACGAAACCAAAAAACAATGGAATAGACAGAGAGGGAGGTGAAGCTAGAGAGGCGGAGGTGGAGAGAGAGGCGGAGGGGGAGAAAGCGAAACCAGAATAATCGGTGATAATGTATCCTTTTCTAAAAATAGCAACCTATTTTTAATCAAAAAGTTACCAACATATATACATAAACACAAGCACGTGAACAGTAATTTATATCAGTTTCTTTCTGTAGATTATAGAATAGAGAGCTAATTGATAATGCGTAGCATTACATTATATCAGACAACAGCTTGAATATTGTAGGTGAAAATGAGGTTGTTATTTGTCAGTTTTACAAACGTCTCACAGTGTCAGTAATAACATGTTTGCATAATATATATGTATATATTTAATTTCTTACTAAACTTTTAAGAGAGTTGGGATGGGTGCGCTTTCATTCTTTTTGCCACCGCGATATCGATCAAAATCGCTATTTCCTTCGCCTTTGGTGACGTTATTATACGGTATAATTCCTCTTATTTGACGTATTATTGCTGTATATAAGTCATGTTTCACTGACCTGAATGATTCTACATTTGTCTTGTTGAAAGAGTGTTCAAGTTGCAAAATCTTTCCGTAGAGCAAGAGACTTTCGTTCAGGTCACTCAGGACCGCGACTCTTCTGTAGATATTGCTGTAATAAAATTTTATAAAATTCATATGAACTCTGAAAAATCGGTGTTTGGATTTACCAATGAAATCTAAGGCATTTAAATAGTGCTATTTGTACTATGTATTGCAGGGCCGTACACAGGATTTCAAAAGTAGAGCTAGGGAGGGGAGGGGGGGGGGGAGGGGAGTAGGGGAGGAATACATCCGACTGCTTTAAGTACGAGCAAGAACCCCTATGAGTGAGGCCATTAGCAAATCCAAGCACGTAGCTTGCGTCTGAAGTATTTGTCATTCCATGTACACACTGCATGAAGGTAATTGCAGTGGTCGCTGCCAACATTAATTTAAACCAATGTAGTGTAAAGAAATATATATTGAAAAGATCATTCTTTTGATATCGCCAAAAATGTTTACTGTGGTAACTATAACAACCTTCCTCGAGGGCCATGGCCCTCACCTCCATTGCCAGTCTATGCCCGGAAAACATTTAGTCGTTCAGTCAGTACTTCAAGTGTATTTATAAGCAAAAGATACATTTAACAATGTCATATAATTATAGACTTAATTAATAGTCTAAATGTGCCTCAGAATGCCACCATTTTACGTCAAACTTTGGGAAAGGAACCTCATACGCTTCTTCTTGTGAGACCGCTTCATCTATCCTGGCAGGGCTACGCATCTCTTGTATAAAATCCTTGATCTGCCTACGGCCACTTATATAGAGGGCCTTAAAGGTTCATGCCGTTACCTATACCTCAGTCGGAGAAAGTTAGGATCCCCTTCCCCCTCAACAAGGCACACGCCATTGCCTTCACATCGCCTAACTTGTCAATTGATGAATATGCATCAGGGTTCTAATTAACCAACGACACCAACCACTTACCGTTCTGCCTTTAAATATTGTCCGAAACAATAATTGCGCAAGAAACGGCTTTCAACCAACTACAGGAAACGAAAGATCTTGCATTTTTGTTGACGAACCCCGATATTTTGAATCGTTTTTAGTTTCTTCCATTTCAGTACCTTTTAACTTTCATATTAGAAAAAGGATTCAAGACAATTTACTTGCAAGTTCCCTTTGGTTCTTTTTCGCAGAACAAGCAAGCAGACGGAAGAAGAAGAAGAAGGAAAAAGAGAATGAAGCAAACAACTACTGCATCGTTTTGATTCTTTCTTACCTTTCCTCGCCTACATGTTTGCGTTGAAAGTTGCCTTCTTCACTGATGTTCACGTTCACCCAACTGTCTACGCATCTATAAGGGATGTGCATATCGTCATAAATTCTACTTATATGAGGTATTACGTAAAATTCGACAGACAACCATCCGATGGCTACAACCCAAGTAGCACATAATGTTAGAAAAATTGTAATACGTTTCATTCGAAAAAGGCTTTCCATGTTTGCTATGCTTCCAATGACGTAGTGTTCCGTATACACGACCTTGCTTGATCGACATGCATAACGTTATATGTTATTCATATGAAACGTAATCGACTAAGACATACCATCATCATATACTCGTCTTGTTGAACATATTACGGGAGCCCATTAGAGCCATGAAGCTGACTATATGGTCGAAATTCATCACCAAATATATTTACTGTATGACGTGCTAATGGTTCGTATAGAACAGTGCAGCTCCTTCTGACAGTGTTAGCGACATCCCAAAAAATATTCTAAAGAAGAGAATAGTGAGCGAAATACAGAAACTAGTAAGTTATTTACTAGTTTAAACTGTGCTTTAATTTTCTAGTTTAGTAATTTCAGTTTCTCTGCAACTTCCTCAGTGTGAGGAGTTACCAATTAACCAGTTCCATCACTATAATGGTATACACTAGTATTGCAAAGTTGTTTAGCAGACCTGTTACACAGGCAACACTATTATACTCTCTCACCTTGGATTCATGAGATAAGGGATTTATTTGGAATAAATATAGTTTAAGAAAGGGTTGTTAAAAATGTCACTGCATGGAAGTTAGTTGACCTTCAAAATTGTAATGAATATCGGTAGCTCTTGAGTAGAAGATCACTATATTGTTTTCCATTAGGTAGAAATTTATTTGTGGTCAACTATAGAGGCAACAGTCCCAATGAATATGGTTCATGAAGTGAAGGTTGATTTCAACTTCAACCACCCATATATTTTGTCACACATTGACCACTACTACAAGACCCTTGCACATATGGTAATTCATTCATTTGCTGTTTGAATGAAAGTTGGTGTTGCTAACTTGCCATAGCTTGTAACCTGTATGAATTTTAATTAAGAACTTTATAACAAATGAAAGTGACATTAACCACTGTATCCCTTATTACTAAGCCCATGTGCAAAACATATCTGACAGATGCAGTTGCAGCATCTCACAAAAATACTCTATTGTATTGTTCTTGATGCGCAATGTAATGCTGAGCTGTTTCTTTTTTATACAAAGGTGTTGACAATTCCTCAGTTTCTGGCAGGTCTGCAGCAAATCAGCCTGAAGAAAAAAATGAAACACGTAATTTGGCCTGCTAGTTTCCATATCTAGTAAAACCAGAAAGCCAGTGGGCTTATTGTGATTCTTTGCCAATTGAGATTATAAACCCAAGCTTTCGTCATTGTTGATCAAATTGATCAGCATGGTTCTTTCACTGGCTGTGGACCTATTTTGTTTTAATCAAAATCAACTCATGCCCTGCCCCCTAATAAATGTGCATAATATCACATTGAACATACATTATCATGTTCCCGCTATCTACCAACACCTTAACACTGAGTATGTTTCAATTCTGAAAATGTTTACATATGACCCTGTGACCTCATTAATATTCTTGAGATGAGCACCAAAATCAATAGAGCTCTTTTACTCACTATGTTTATACTCACTATATTTACTATTTAGTTACCGTGTTTACAAGCTATTTTAGTGAAAATAAACTTAAGCCCCGCCCCTAATAAGTATGCATAATATCAACTTGAACATATGTTACGATGTACCTACTATCTACGGTACCAACACATTAATACCAAGTATTAATAAATTCTGACTTTCGGTTGCGGAGTTATTAGCAAAATATAACAAATTGCTTTCAAATATTGTTGCAGGACTCATGGAGAATTGTTTATCACATAAAAATGTCTTAAAAAATATTATAAAGTACTGTGTACGTTATGGGGTTAAGTACAGAGTTCCATAAGGGGCTATGGCATAACGATAGCATTTTCTCGAGCTTTCGTTTAACCAGTCTTGTCACTGAGTTCGGGAGAGTCTACCATTCTTTTTCACTTTTCAAAACTTTATTAACAGTTCACGACATGAACAAAAAAAAAACATGTATAGCATAGTTTTTTTCAACATGTCTTGATTCACTGAAACTTATTGAATTTATATCTTGGTATTATTCTTTGCCTTTCTTTCAGCTGAGAAGAGGAACCTTGCATTTGACCTCTTGCCAGTTCTGTTCCATTTCTGAAGTGAAAAGAAAGACAAGTGTACCCTGCTGTATTCAGTGCATGCTGTTATTGATTTCCATCCTGTGAGTTGTATTGATGTTTATACATTTGTAGTAAAGTGGAATATTAATCTGAGCAATATGCAACGGTAATGATTCAATATTAGATCCAAACATTTTTAATATAACTCAAACAGCAGTGGCATCACATACGCAGTGATGACATAACTAGGTGAATGGGTGGTCCACACCCTCAAACCATCCTTTAGTCTGAAAAGTTGAGAAAACAATGAAGGTGTGCTTCAAAACTGTGGATTACACATTAATAAAAGACGATGCTTTTAGTACATGATTTATTTCCATTAATTGTCAACCTCATTATCATTACATCATTCTCCTTATGTGAAGTGTACCGTAACAGTGACTGTTCCACAAATAAGTCTAGAAGCTTTTGCTCATGGTTATAATGATTCAGATAATTGAAAAAGTGTAGAACATATGTTTTGCCGAAGCAACCAGAACCACCAACCTGAACCTATGCCTCAGGGTAGAACAACTAAAGTAACCAACATGAAGTATTTGTAAGATATATAGTGGATAGATTATATCCATTAACATTTCACCATTTGGTAAGCTTGTAGTGTGAAGTTATTATTTAAGAACATTCTTTTTAATGTTATATGTACTAGTGACCCTATGAACTACGGCACCAATGTTGTTCCAGTTCACCTTCTTGTAAACCAACTTTTTAGGATTTTCTTGACAAATCAGGAGGACTATTTTGTTCTTATTTTAATTGATGATTCTTTCCACATTTAGACCCACTTTTTAAAGGATGATCATGGTTTTCTCCACATTCTTTATAATATCCTCTTTATTTGTGTTTTTGAAAGATGAATTTCCCTGTTTCTTCAAATTTCAGGTTGATCAGTTTGGCAGAGTATTATTGCAAAATTTCTAACGAAGACCATCGATAACCTTTTGTTCTGGCACTTGGCTCGGAGCGGTATAAACCGAAGCTAGCATTTGTAATAATTGGACTGTAGCCCATCCTCCAGCTGTTAACGTATTCTTTAAGTCTCATTATGTACTGGATATCAAGTACCAACTGCATGGGAGTTCATACGAAGTGAGGTGTATGGTCTTGGTATCGTAAGAGTTGTGGTCTCAGCTCTTTCCGAGCTTTTGTGGCGACAATGTGATTAGAACAGTGTAACCCTACTTTTGTTTTCCTTCAGTTATAGATATGTTTCTTGGGGCGGGGGGGGGGGGGTTAAAAGAATAGTCCAGACCCAAATTTATTTTGAAATGTTAAAGAGGAACTTAAGTTGATCATTCTGGTGGAACTTTCATTCAATTCCCTAAGTTCTGTTCTCGAGATATCAGCAGCTGAAATTGTCACATTTTACACCAGAAGTAAACTTGAAGCAAGGAGGTGTGATGTCATGGCTTCACATTGATGATAATGTTTTGTTTTCTTTATTTTGCAACCTATGTTATTGACCTTGGATTGGTTTGGGACTGCTAGTTTACCCACAGGGTATGTTAAGTTTACCAAACTCCAATGGGATGGATGCATTCGCAGTATAAATGCATCAAATTTGTGTAGTATAATATCGGAAGTATATTGTAAACAACATATTGTCTTGGTGGTCTGCTAAGGAGGGGTATAAACCAAAACAAGCATTTGTATTAATTGAACGGAAGCCCATTCCCAAGAGCACACTTACCACAGCTGTTAACTTATGTTTAAGTCTCATGATGAATCACGACTTTTAAATTCTTCCCAAAGTTGTACATGCGGTGTGTGCCGTCCTTTTGATTCCTTTCCATGTATAAACACTCATATTTTGGTGGAAAAATGAAATTTAATAACCATATCTTGAATCCATTTCATTACAAATTTAAATGACTAAAACTTCGTCGAATGCTACATTTGTCTCTAGAGAAGCGTGAACTGGGGTGCGAGGAGACCGTCATATCATCTTGACAGGAATTTGAGAACTTTCATTTTTGGCCCAAATTCGACTAATTTGTAAGGCCCATATGATTTTGGCCAAAATCACGACTTCTTTCATTCTTCCCAAAATTGTACCTGCGGTGTGTGACGCCCTTTTGATTCGTTTCCAGGTGATAAGAGTAGTATAAAAACT
Source organism: Apostichopus japonicus (assembly GCF_037975245.1). Classification (NCBI taxonomy): domain Eukaryota; kingdom Metazoa; phylum Echinodermata; class Holothuroidea; order Aspidochirotida; family Stichopodidae; genus Apostichopus; species Apostichopus japonicus. The sequence goes on from NC_092566.1 coordinate 14,277,361, forward strand.
CATATTTTGGTGGAAAAATGAAATATAATAACCATATCTCGACACGATTTCATATCAAATTTAAATGACTAAAGCTTCGTCGAATGTCACTTTTGTTCTCGGGAAAAGCGTGTCCTGGGTGCTGGGAGTCCGTCATACGTATCCTGACAGGAATCTGAGAACTTTCATTTTTGGCCCAATTCGACTAATTTGTAAGGTGAATTTGTAAGACTAATTTGATTCGTTTCCAGCTGATAACAGTAATATAAACACTCATATTTGGTGGAAAATGAAATTTAATAACCATATGTCGAATGCCACTTTTGTTCTCAGGAAAGGCATGCACTGGGTGCTTGGAATCCGTTATACGTATCCTGACAGGAATTTGAAAACTTCCATTTTTGGCCCAAATTCGACTCATTTGTAAGGTTTTTACCTTTATAATTTTGTTCGACTTTGGCCAAAATCACGCCTTTTTTAATTCTTCCCAAAATTGTACCTGAGGTGTGTGGCGTCCTTTCGATTCGTTTCCATCTGATAAGAGTAGTATAAAAACTCATATTGTGGTGGAAAAATGAAATTTAATAACCATATCTCGACGCCATTTCATATCAAATGACTAAAGGTTCGTCGAATGCCACTTTTGTTCTCGGGAAAAGCGTGTCCTGGGTGCTGGGAGTACGTTATACGTATATTGTCAGGAATTTGAGAACTTTCATTTTTGGCCAAAATTCGACTTATTTATAAGGCTATTCCCTAATGATTTTGTTCGATTTTGGCCAAAATCACGACTTTTTTAATTCTTCCCAAAATTGTACCTGAGGTGTGTGGCGTCCTTTCGATTCGTTTCCAGCTGATAAGAGTAGTATAAACATTCATATTTTGGTTGAAAAATGAAATTTAATAACCATATCTCGACGCCATTAAAGGTTCTCCGAATGCCACTTTTGTTCTCGGGAAAAGCGTGTCCTGGGTGCTGGGAATCCGTTATACGTATGATGACAGGAATTTGAAAACTTCCATTTTTGGCCCAAATTCGACTAATTTGTAAGGCTATACCCTTATGATTTTGTTCGATTTTGGTCAAAATCACGACTTTTTTAATTCTTCCCAAAATTGTACCTGAGGTGTGTGGCGTCCTTTCGATTCGTTTCCAGCTGATAAGAATAGTAAAAACACTCATATTGTGGTGGAAAAATGAAATTTAATAACGATACCTCGACGCCATTTTATATCAAATGACTAAAGGTTCGTCGAATGCCACTTTTGTTCTCGGGAAAAGCGTGTCCTGGGTGATTGGAATCCGTTATACGTATCCTGACAGGAATTTGAAAACTTCCATTTTTGGCCAAAATTCGACTAATTTTTAAGGCTATACCCTTATGATTTTGTTCGATTTTGGTCAAAATCACGACTTTTTTAATTCTTCCCAAAATTGTACCTGAGGTGTGTGGCGTACTTTCGATTCGTTTCCAGCTGATAAGAATAGTAAAAACACTCATATTGTGGTGGAAAAATGAAATTTAATAACCATACCTCGACGCCATTTCATATCAAATGACTAAAGGTTCGTCGAATGCCACTTTTGTTCTCGGGAAAAGCGTGTCCTGGGTGCTTGGAATCCGTTATACGTATCCTGACAGGAATTTGAAAACTTCCATTTTTGGCCCAAATTCGACTAATTTTTAAGGCTATACCCTTATGATTTTGTTCGATTTTGGTCAAAATCACGACTTTTTTAATTCTTCCCAAAATTGTACCTGAGGTGTGTGGCGTCCTTTCGATTCGTTTCCAGCTGATAAGAATAGTAAAAACACTCATATTGTGGTGGAAAAATGAAATTTAATAACCATACCTCGACGCCATTTTATATCAAATGACTAAAGGTTCGTCGAATGCCACTTTTGTTCTCGGGAAAAGCGTGTCCTGGGTGATTGGAATCCGTTATACGTATCCTGACAGGAATTTGAAAACTTCCATTTTTGGCCAAAATTCGACTAATTTTTAAGGCTATACCCTTATGATTTTGTTCGATTTTGGTCAAAATCACGACTTTTTTAATTCTTCCCAAAATTGTACCTGAGGTGTGTGGCGTCCTTTCGATTCGTTTCCAGCTGATAAGAATAGTAAAAACACTCATATTGTGGTGGAAAAATGAAATTTAATAACCATACCTCGACGCCATTTCATATCAAATGACTAAAGGTTCGTCGAATGCCACTTTGGTTCTCGGGAAAAGCGTGTCCTGGGTGCTTGGAATCCGTTATACGTATCCTGACAGGAATTTGAAAACTTCCATTTTTGGCCAAAATTCGACTAATTTTTAAGGCTATACCCTTATGATTTTGTTCGATTTTGGTCAAAATCACGACTTTTTTAATTCTTCCCAAAATTGTACCTGAGGTGTGTGGCGTCCTTTCGATTCGTTTCCAGCTGATAAGAGTAGTATAAACATTCATATTTTGGTTGAAAAATGAAATTTAATAACCATATCTCGACGCCATTAAAGGTTCTCCGAATGCCACTTTTGTTCTCGGGAAAAGCGTGTCCTGGGTGCTGGGAATCCGTTATACGTATGATGACAGGAATTTGAAAACTTCCATTTTTGGCCCAAATTCGACTAATTTGTAAGGCTATACCCTTATGATTTTGTTCGATTTTGGTCAAAATCACGACTTTTTTAATTCTTCCCAAAATTGTACCTGAGGTGTGTGGCGTCCTTTCGATTCGTTTCCAGCTGATAAGAATAGTAAAAACACTCATATTGTGGTGGAAAAATGAAATTTAATAACGATACCTCGACGCCATTTTATATCAAATGACTAAAGGTTCGTCGAATGCCACTTTTGTTCTCGGGAAAAGCGTGTCCTGGGTGATTGGAATCCGTTATACGTATCCTGACAGGAATTTGAAAACTTCCATTTTTGGCCAAAATTCGACTAATTTTTAAGGCTATACCCTTATGATTTTGTTCGATTTTGGTCAAAATCACGACTTTTTTAATTCTTCCCAAAATTGTACCTGAGGTGTGTGGCGTACTTTCGATTCGTTTCCAGCTGATAAGAATAGTAAAAACACTCATATTGTGGTGGAAAAATGAAATTTAATAACCATACCTCGACGCCATTTCATATCAAATGACTAAAGGTTCGTCGAATGCCACTTTTGTTCTCGGGAAAAGCGTGTCCTGGGTGCTTGGAATCCGTTATACGTATCCTGACAGGAATTTGAAAACTTCCATTTTTGGCCCAAATTCGACTAATTTTTAAGGCTATACCCTTATGATTTTGTTCGATTTTGGTCAAAATCACGACTTTTTTAATTCTTCCCAAAATTGTACCTGAGGTGTGTGGCGTCCTTTCGATTCGTTTCCAGCTGATAAGAATAGTAAAAACACTCATATTGTGGTGGAAAAATGAAATTTAATAACCATACCTCGACGCCATTTTATATCAAATGACTAAAGGTTCGTCGAATGCCACTTTTGTTCTCGGGAAAAGCGTGTCCTGGGTGATTGGAATCCGTTATACGTATCCTGACAGGAATTTGAAAACTTCCATTTTTGGCCAAAATTCGACTAATTTTTAAGGCTATACCCTTATGATTTTGTTCGATTTTGGTCAAAATCACGACTTTTTTAATTCTTCCCAAAATTGTACCTGAGGTGTGTGGCGTCCTTTCGATTCGTTTCCAGCTGATAAGAATAGTAAAAACACTCATATTGTGGTGGAAAAATGAAATTTAATAACCATACCTCCACGCCATTTCATATCAAATGACTAAAGGTTCGTCGAATGCCACTTTGGTTCTCGGGAAAAGCGTGTCCTGGGTGCTTGGAATCCGTTATACGTATCCTGACAGGAATTTGAAAACTTCCATTTTTGGCCAAAATTCGACTAATTTTTAAGGCTATACCCTTATGATTTTGTTCGATTTTGGTCAAAATCACGACTTTTTTAATTCTTCCCAAAATTGTACCTGAGGTGTGTGGCGTCCTTTCGATTCGTTTCCAGCTGATAAGAATAGTAAAAACACTCATATTGTGGTGGAAAAATGAAATTTAATAACCATACCTCGACGCCATTTCATATCAAATGACTAAAGGTTCGTCGAATGCCACTTTTGTTCTCGGGAAAAGCGTGTCCTGGGTGCTTGGAATCCGTTATACGTATCCTGACAGGAATTTGAAAACTTCCATTTTTGGCCCAAATTCGACTAATTTTTAAGGCTATACCCTTATGATTTTGTTCGATTTTGGTCAAAATCACGACTTTTTTAATTCTTCCCAAAATTGTACTTGAGGTGTGTGGCGCCCTTTTCATTCGGTTCCAGCTGATAAGAGTAGTAAAAACACTCATATTGTGGTGGGAAAATGAAATTTAATAACCATATCTCGACGCCATTAAAAGTTCTCCGAATGCCAATTTTGTTCTCGGGAAAAGCGTGTCCTGGGTGCTTGGAATCCGTTATACGTATCCTGACAGGAATTTGAAAACTTCCATTTTTGGCCCAAATTCGACTAATTTGTAAGGTTTTTACCTTTATAATTTTGTTCGATTTTGGTCAAAATCACGACTTTTTTAATTCTTCCCAAAATTGTACCTGAGGTGTGTGGCGTCCTTTCGATTCGATTTCGATTCATATTTTGGTTGAAAAATGAAATTTAATAACCATATCTCGACGCCATTTCATATCAAATGACTAAAGGTTCGTCGAATGCCACTTTGGTTCTCGGGAAAAGCGTGTCCTGGGTGCTGGGATTCCGTTATACGTATCCTGACAGGAATTTGAAAACTTCCATTTTTGGCCCAAATTCGACTAATTTTTAAGGCTATACCCTAATGATTTTGTTCGATTTTGGCCAAAATCACGACTTTTTTAATTCTTCCCAAAATTGTACCTGAGGTGTGTGGCGTCCTTTCGATTCGTTTCCAGATGATAAGAGTAGTATAAACATTCATATTTTGGTTGAAAAATGAAATGTAAAAACCATATCTCGACGCCATTCCATATCAAATTTAAATGATTAAAGGTTCGTCGAATGCCACTTTTGTTCTCGGGAAAAGCGTGTCCTGGGTGCTGGGAATCCGTTATACGTATGATGACAGGAATTTGTAAACTTCCATTTTTGACCCAAATTCGACTAATTTGTAAGGCTATACCCTAATGATTTTGTTCGATTTTGGTCAAAATCACGACTTTTTTAATTCTTCCCAAAATTGTACCTGAGGTGTGTGGCGTCCTTTTGATTCGTCTCCAGGTGATAAGAGTAGTGAAAACACTCATATTATCATGGAAACATGAAATTTAATAACCATATTTTGACGAAATTTCATAAAAAATTTAAATGACTAAAGCTTCGTCGAATGCCACTTTTGTTCTCGGGAAAAGCGTGTACTGGGAATCCGTTATACGTGTGATGACAAGAATTGGAAAACTTTCATATTTTGCCCAAATTCGACTAATTTGTAAAGCTATACCCTAATGATTTTGTTCGATTTTGGCCAAAATCACGACTTTTTTTATTCTTCCCAAAATTGTACCTGAGGTGTGTGGCGTCCTTTCGATTCATTTCCAGCTGATAAGAGTAATATAAACATTCATATTTTGGTGGAAAAATGAAATTTAATAACCATATCTCGAAGCCATTTCATATCAAATGACTAAAGGTTCGTCGAATGCCACTTTGGTTCTCGGGAAAAGCGTGTCCTGGGTGCTGGGATTCCGTTATACGTATCCTGACAGGAATTTGAAAACTTCCATTTTTTGCCCAAATTCGACTAATTTTTAAGGCTATACCCTTATGATTTTGTTCGATTTTGGCCAAAATCACGACTTTTTTAATTCTTCCCAAAATTGTACCTGAGGTGTGTGGCGTCCTTTCGATTCGTTTCCAGCTGATAAGAGTAATATAAACATTCATATTTTGGTTGAAAAATGAAATTTAATAACCATATCTCGACGCCATTTCATATCAAATGACTAAAGGTTCGTCGAATGCCACTTTTGTTCTTGGGAAAAGCGTGTCCTGGGTGCTGGCATTCCGTTATTCGTATGATGACAGGAATTTGAAAACTTTCAATTTTGGCCCAAATTCGACTTATTTGTAAGGCTATATATATATACCTTTATGATGTTGTACGATTTTGGCCAAAATCACGACTTTTTTAATTCTTCCCAAAATTGTACCTGAGGTGTGTGGCGTCCTTTTGATTCGTTTCCAGCTGATAAGAGTAGTATAAACCAGCATATTTTGGTTGAAAAATGAAATTTAATAACCATATCTTGAAGCCATTTCATATCAAATTTAAATGACTAAAGGTTCGTCGAATGCCACTTTTGTTCTCGGGAAAAGCGTGTCCTGGGTGCTGGGAATCCGTTATACGTATGATGACAGGAATTTGAAAACTTCCATTTTTGGCCCAAATTCGACTAATTTGTAAGGCTATACCCTAATGATTTTGTTCGATTTTGGTCAAAATCACGACTTTTTTAATTCTTCCCAAAATTGTACCTGAGGTGTGTGGCGTCCTTTCGATTCGTTTCCAGCTGATAAGAATAGTAAAAACACTCATATTGTGGTGGAAAAATGAAATGTAATAACCATATCTCGACGCCATTTCATATCAAATGACTAAAGGTTCGTCGAATGCCACTTTTGTTCTCGGGAAAAGCATGTCCTATGTGCTGGGATTCCGTTATACGTATCCTGACAGAAATTTGAAAACTTCCATTTTTGGCCCAAATTCGACTTATTTGTAAGGCTATACACTAATGATTTTGTTCGATTTTGGTCAAAATCACGACTTTTTTAATTCTTCCCAAAATTGTACCTGAGGTGTGTGGCGTCCTTTCGATTCGTTTCCAGCTGATAAGAATAGTAGAAACACTCATATTGTGGTGGAAAAATGAAATGTAATAACCATATCTCGACGCCATTTCATATCAAATGACTAAAGGTTCGTCGAATGCCACTTTTGTTCTCGGGAAAAGCATGTCCTAGGTGCTGGGATTCCGTTATACGTATCCTGACAGAAATTTGAAAACTTCCATTTTTGGCCCAAATTCGACTTATTTTTAAGGCTATACCCTTATGATTTTGTTCGATTTTGGTCAAAATCACGACTTTTTTAATTCTTCCCAAAATTGTACCTGAGGTGTGTGGCGTCCTTTCGATTCGTTTCCAGATGATAAGAGTAGTATAAACATTCATATTTTGGTTGAAAAATGAAATTTAATAACCATATCTTGAAGCCATTTCATATCAAATTTAAATGACTAAAGGTTCGTCGAATGCCACTTTTGTTCTCGGGAAAAGCGTGTCCTGGGTGCTGGGAATCCGTTATACGTATGATGACAGGAATTTGAAAACTTCCATGTTTGGCCCAAATTCGACTTATTTGTAAGGCTATACCCTAATGATTTTGTTCGATTTTGGTCAAAATCACGACTTTTTTAATTCTTCCCAAAATTGTACCTGAGGTGTGTGGCGTCCTTTCGATTCGTTTCCAGCTGATAAGAATAGTAAAAACACTCATATTGTGGTGGAAAAATAAAATGTAATAACCATATCTCGACGCCATTTCATATCAAATGACTAAAGGTTCGTCGAATGCCACTTTTGTTCTCGGGAAAAGCATGTCCTAGGTGCTGGGATTCCGTTATACGTATCCTGACAGAAATTGGAAACTTCCATTTTTGGCCCAAATTCGACTTATTTGTAAGGCTATACACTAATGATTTTGTTCGATTTTGGTCAGAATCACGACTTTTTTAATTCTTCCCAAAATTGTACCTGAGGTGTGTGGCGTCCTTTCGATTCGTTTCCAGCTGATAAGAATAGTAAAAACACTCATATTGTGGTGGAAAAATGAAATGTAATAACCATATCTCGACGCCATTTCATATCAAATGACTAAAGGTTCGTCGAATGCCACTTTTGTTCTCGGGAAAAGCATGTCCTAGGTGCTGGGATTCCGTTATACGTATCCTGACAGAAATTTGAAAACTTCCATTTTTGGCCCAAATTCGACTTATTTTTAAGGCTATACCCTTATGATTTTGTTCGATTTTGGTCAAAATCACGACTTTTTTAATTCTTCCCAAAATTGTACCTGAGGTGTGTGGCGTCCTTTCGATTCGTTTCCAGATGATAAGAGTAGTATAAACATTCATATTTTGGTTGAAAAATGAAATTTAATAACCATATCTCGACGTCATTCCATATCAAATTTAAATGATTAAAGGTTCGTCGAATGCCACTTTTGTTCTCGGGAAAAGCGTGTCCTGGGTGCTGGGAATCCGTTATACGTATGATGACAGGAATTTGAAAACTTCCATTTTTGACCCAAATTCGACTAATTTGTAAGGCTATACCCTAATGATTTTGTTCGATTTTGGTCAAAATCACGACTTTTTTAATTCTTCCCAAAATTGTACCTGAGGTGTGTGGCGTCCTTTCGATTCGTTTCCAGGTGATAAGAGTAGTGAAAACACTCATATTATCATGGAAACATGAAATTTAATAACCATATTTTGACGAAATTTCATAAAAAATTTAAATGACTAAAGCTTCGTCGAATGCCACTTTTGTTCTCGGGAAAAGCGTGTACTGGGAATCCGTTATACGTGTGATGACAGGAATTGGAAAACTTTCATATTTTGCCCAAATTCGACTAATTTGTAAAGCTATACCCTAATGATTTTGTTCGATTTTGGCCAAAATCACGACTTTTTTAATTCTTCCCAAAATTGTACCTGAGGTGTGTGGCGTCCTTTCGATTCGTTTCCAGCTAATAAGAGTAATATAAACATTCATATTTTGGTTGAAAAATGAAATTTAATAACCATATCTCGAAGCCATTCCATATCAAATTTAAATGACTAAAGGTTCGTCGAATGCCACTTTTGTTCTCGGGAAAAGCGTGTACTGGGTGCTGGGAATCCGTTATACGTATGCTGACAGGAATATGAAAACTTTCAATTTTGACCCAAATTCGACTAATTTGTAAGGCAATACCCTTATGATTTTGTTCGATTTTGGTCAAAATTACGACGTTTTTAATTCTTCTTAAAATTGTACCTGAGGTGTGTGGCGTCCTTTTGATTCGTTTCCAGGTGATAAGAGTAGTAAAAACACTCATATTTTGGTGGAAAAATGAAATTTAATAGCCATATCTCGACGCCATTCCATATCAAATTTAAATGACTAAAGGTTCGTCGAATGCCACTTTTGTTCTCGGGAAAAGCGTGTCCTGGGTGCTGGGAGTCCGTTATACGTGTCCTAACAGGAATTGGAATACTTTCAATTTTGACCCAAATTCGACTAATTTGTAAGGCAATATATACCCTTTTCCTTGGGAACATTTCCTGTAATTTTTCGTAAAATACTCCTATACTTTGATGTCGATTTCCTTAGAAATGGTGATCATGTCACTACGTTCGATGAAGTGTGTATACCTTATGGGTGTCGGAGCCCCACACACGCATAATCATAGAGTTGGTATAGTAGTATACCCGTGTGTACTTTATTTAACATCCGGGTTTTCGTGACTGGCACAAAACTTTTTCGGTGAGAGACAAACAGAGCCGCCGAATTCTTCTACGCGACCCCGTGTTGGTGTTTCTTTCTGCAAAGAGGTAAAGACTCTATCAAATGGACTATGTATATATTATTGTAGAGAAAAGGCGGGGTCTTATAGAAAATAGGCAGAGCCACAGACTACCCTCAGGTGGAGAAAAACCCCCAAAATACATAAGCGTCGACCGTGCAGGATATGAATAACTCAGTGCACTGAGCTGGAGCTAGAACCCCTGATCACATATACTCGTCATGTTAAACATAGTACGGGAGCTCATTAGTTATGAAGCCGAAGATGGTTGCTATTCAAAACCAAATATGTTTACTGTATGACGTGCTAATGGTTCGTATAGCGAGATATACCCTAATGTGTCGTGCTAACAACCAATATCAGCGATTCTTCAATGTGTTCGTACACTGTAACATGTGTTACAGGACACAAACAGTGTGGATTGCTCCACCTTCACACCTTCCTATACGTACGCCACTGACCAGAAGATAGCCCGAATGGAGAACCAAGCAGTGCGCCATACACGGTTACAAAAATTTCACTAATGCTAACCCAGAATTCTCTAAAATTATATTAACGTTGAGTCAGTATCAAGGGTGCCTGTGAAAGCACACTATGATATATAAAGATATTATAATAGAGTACACTGCATTGATACATTGTTTTAATTAATTATATTCGTCGCAATATTTTACAAGCATCATCGACTTGTGACTGTCTATACAATAACGCTTAAATTGTCATAAGTTGATTTGCTATTTTTCATCGAATGAAAATGAAACCGCTGGTTTGCGAGTAACACTTTCACTTCATTCTCACGAATTGTATGAATGGAAGCCATGACGATCATTGTTTATTTTAACTGTGTGCTTTGTTAGTCTCATACAAACAAAAGAATGCTAAAAAAATGTAACCCAACCGTCGACTAGTAAGCTAAAGTCTTCACTTTCCAAGTTCAGTAGAGTATCGTAACGGTATAAGCAGAAGTTTTCAACGGGCATGAGCGGATTAAAGGGGTATAAGGATTTATTGAACAACATTGTGTTTAGACCTAAATGGAGACCTAATTGATAGTATAGCACCATTAGACACCCACACCATTGAGGATGATATATACCTCGTCTTTTATAAATGTTTAACGATGTAAATCTACACTCGGTCCTCCTGATGTCTACACAATCGTTAGCTGATTCTCTCGAACATCAAAGCAACCGTATTTATGATGATGATAACTAAACACACTCCAAAAGGCTCCTCTATAAAGTTTCATATCAAGACTTTTCCCATCAATCGTTAACTTTCAGGTACTGTTTGCATCTTTTCATTAGCTCAATCTCTCCAATGAGCCAAATGTTTTGGCCAAATAGTACTCACGTCATGATTGTGTGTAATTTGCTACTACGCAATAGTAGCAAAAAGAGAAAACGATTCTTCAGACCGTCAAGGTCGAATACAGGCATCAGCAGTTATGTCAGGTGAAGGCGGCTGCCATTTTGTTAGTATGTGATGTCATTAGTTCTACTATGAGGTGACTATATATATATCTATATATATATATATATATATATATATTTATATATATATATATAAATATATATATATATATGTGTGTTGACCGGACATCTCCCCTGGACAATTAGCCCCCAGACAACCCCCCCCCCTGGACAAGTGCCCCCCGGACAATTCCCACCCAGACCATTCCCACCCCAGAAAAATCCCCCGGACAATTCCCATCCCGGTCGACTCCCCACCGGACAATTACCCTCCAGGACAATTTCCCCTTGGACAATTTCCCCCGGACCATGGGCCCACAGATAATTGTCAATCATTCTATAGAAACTACTATGCTTTTCCCATTTGATATAATATTGATGAAATCTTTTGGACTTTTGATAGTTTGATGAGTTCAAGTCTTTTTTTTTTAATAACTAAAACATTATTTGACGTTTGTATGTGAGGGATATGACTGATTTTTTGACGTTTTGTTAAATGTTTATTCGCGAATAAATTCTAATATTTTACAGGCTTTCATATTTATGGTTTATATCAAAGTCAAGGGCTCTTCTGAGGTGATAAGTAGAGGCTGCTGTGCCTACACATCAAATATTTGACATCTCAGTAACGTAGGACAATGTTCAACCAAATTTACCCCCCTCTAGTACTCTGCATTATACCCCCCCCTGCACTACACATTATAGTCCCTAGTCCCTCCATCAAGGTCGTGACAGTCTCTTGGTGGGGGGGGGGGGTGCTGGTTGTTCTTCACCAGTAGTACCAACATCTGCTACGGGGAGGGGGGGGGAGTCATGTAATGTGTTAGCTAGTTGGAATTGATAGGGTCAGTTGATAGAAGTTTTTGACTGGTCTCGCGAGTTTTTGAAAAAAAGGTCAAAAGGTCAAAATATGACCACTTATTGAATGTAGACAAAAAAAAAACAAAGAAAGACGTCCACATGAGCCCCCCAAAAGGTGGTTTATTGATGCAGGCTGTCTGTTGTACAAAATCAAGCCATGGGAAACTCTCTAGTGTGTTCCTACTCAGGCACGCACGCACACGTACACACGCACACATGTTTGTATTACATTCAGACCGAGGACCCCATTGTATTTTCCATTGTTCAAATCCACGTACCCTAACCTTAACAATACTCCATACAATATAATTCTTCCGAGGACGTGGTGATTCTTTAGAAATTCTTTTGTTCAAGTCCTCGGTCAGAATACATACCAAACGAACGCATACACACACTCTTCGCCTGCATGAATGCATAGGTAACGATTATCATCGAAACCAAAACTGAAATCTCCTGTTGCACACCCCCATTATATTTACATATATATATATATATAATATATATATATATATATATAATATATATATATATATATATATATAGATATATATATATATATATATAATTATATAGATATATAGATATATGAATACATGATAACGATATATAAATATTGTATAGTTCAAGGTTATGCTAAGAAAACAACAAATGCCTAGATATAAACCCTGGAGTAAAATAAGTACTGTTGTAGTGTTTGGTTTCTTAAAAAGAGGATTATTTCACATGAACAACTTCCTGTCGACGGTGATTCTGTGACGGACTGGTTAGCGGTATGTTTTGGCTTCATCACTAACCACGTATGATTATAGTCTGCCTACACCTTCACAGACCAATTCGGTTGATTAGTGTGACCTACTGAACAGTTCGTCTCACATAAGATTCTAAATCAATAACTCACCAATCTCGTCTGCAGTTTTACTCGTCTCTCAGTTTATATGAACATCAGAGAAGAAATATATATTAATCTATTCGCTAGAGATATGCTAATGAACAATGAACATGAGATCCAAGCTCATTAACAGAGATGAAAAAACTAATTTTCAATTGTGTATCTTTCTTGTCTTCCTTTTATAAATATTTCACGTTGTTAGTCCTCATAGTCTTCCTTTATTCACATTTTCCATTGTGAATCTTTACAACACCAAGAAGATGAAGCTGTACGAGAATTGAAAACTCTATGTTCATTCCATGGGGTTCCTTCCATGCGTTTTCGAGCTTTTCAAAGTAATGATACGAAACATTGTAAGAAGAAATATCGTCAAATGCTTTTGGAAATGGCCAAAATCCATAAAGGTGCGTTTCATTACAGCGACTTAATGCATCACTGGTGTAGTAGAAACCTTTGAAATAGGAAAATATGAATTTGGTTAATTAATAAAGATGTTTAAGTTGCTACATAAGGAAATAAGGAACCTTAGGCTATTAGGAAGAAGAAAACCAAATCAAAAATAAGCGAGCGCGAGCCAGCAGTTTTTCGCTACTTGTAACAGCATTCTAATAAGTGGCGTGTGCAAATGGGGTGGGTAAGGATGGCACGGCCCCACCTCCGATTATCAGCCAGTGTTAAGTGATTCAGTCGGGGGATTTTTGCATTCAGCCATGGAAGAATTGGACCAATAATTCGGTTGTGTTCACGCCCCTCGCAACATCACACAGAGTATTTATTATAAACAGCCTTGCGTTTAGAGATAATTATGTAGCCTTAATTCATAACTAAGTTGTACATTTTTTGTGGTAGTAGTAATTTTGTTGAAATGATTTTAAAATTTAAAATATTTATAACATAAAATAGACCTAATCTATTATCAGTTCCTGGTCTTAGGATTTCACCAATAACTTAACCGAACAATTCATATTTTTTTTTTGGAAAATTTTCCTTTCATTGCCTTATCATCTATTTGATTTTATGGTATAGTATTGTGATGTCGGGAGGCTCACGAATTTTCCTGTGAACCCTGCAACCAGTGGCGTGCGCTTTAATGACTCTATGGCAGTGCCCCTCCATTATATAATATGACCCTTCCACACAAGTTCAGCACCATAACCTAATTTGTGGTGAAAATTTTGAATTTGGCCCATACCTTTGAAATCCTGTGCATGCGAGACGCTTAACCTTTGATAAATGAACCAGTAAATAAGACAGAACAATCACTACCTCAACATACATAATGATTAATTGTAAACTGTCTTACTGTGAGAACGGTAAATGTTAATTGCTCAAAGTTTAGGTTTTAAAGCTTTTCCAAAGTGTTTAGTGTGTTTTTCTTTCGAAGCCTTACCTGTAGAGGGGAGCTTCTTCTTTCCACGTCGAATCCAATAGTCATGGAAGGACTTATAATGATAAGGATGAGCTAGCACAAATACGTTTTCCTTGATGTTATAGCCGCTGATTGCTTTCATACACAGGTCCAAGGTAGAACGGCCACTGAAACAGGCTCCCCACAGATAGCCGTGATACTGCTGCATATCCGATACAAACTTCTTCAGAGAGGACTGTTTTGCAATTCCTTTGTATCTAAAAGAGATAATACTAACAAATTAAAGCAGACATAAATGAAAACATTATTATAAGTCTTTGTAATAGAGATATTTGGCGTGATAAACTTCCCCAAACAAATATGAAAATTTGTATGTCATCATTAAATTGACTATATTTAGCGTTACTTCGCACACATTGGCTCGATTAATTCCAAACATGACATCATCGAATGATATGTGCTTCATATTTTGTATGTTATTCTTTTATTCTTTATTGCTAAGTTTATTTTCTGTTTTGAAAACTGGAAGGTGCGTGTAAAATCGGAATAGTAGCATATACTTTTAAAGTTCAGAGCGTCTTCCATGTTCAGTTATAATTGCCCCTGGGCTACGGCTTCCGGCATTCGTCACACGTCATTTCAATCGTTGATTTCGAAATCGCATTTTTGAGGCCCATTTTCGTAAGTTTTACATTTATCATTATATATTGCATGTATTAAATGTAAGATAAGTTGCATTAATGTTTAAGGAAAACCTATATTTGAATTTAGTGTTCGATAAGCCATATTCGCCAAGATTATTTTAGATTTTACCAAGTCATACTTCTCCGTCACCATTGGTTTTAATATGTGTCTATAAGTTACTGAATAACATAATTTCGTATATTAAGCGTCAGGTTTCTCGTGAAATATTCTGGAATTTTAACTGTCTACGCACTTCGAACCTGTAGTAGGCTATATAGATTGAGACATATTCATTCCCATGAGTATTATTTCCTTTGCTGTTTAAGTAATTATGAACCATGTTTGATGTAGAAGTTTAAGATACAATGTTGTCAATTTCTGTATTGATTGAACCACCGCCACTACCTCACCATACCTATATACCGTACTACACTATGTATATATATATTATACCAGGTTTTACGTTACGCCATCGTTATTATTGTCACCCGACACCGTCAAATTGATACAAGGGCGGCGGAACCGGGGGGGGGGGACAGGGGGCACGTGCCCCCCACTTTTCCTGAGGTTAAAATGTGCCCTTTTTCTACCAAAACATTTCTAAATAAAAAAAAGAGTTAACAAAGCGAAACCCACGTCGAATGAAATATTTCGGGAATTTTTAAATGTTACTACCACAGGCGTAGGAGCCCAATTTGAATTGGGGAGGCTGTAACGACTTGCCCGAAAAATATTACCTACGCGCGCGTTCAACATCTTAATGTGCATATCATATAGGCATGCGTTGGTTATTACATCGCATGCCAATAACATACAATCATTTGCCGTGTTATAACCCTTCCAAATTGGTTAGAATTTTTGGGAAAGTCGTTACAATAATAATGATCATAATAATATCAGTTTAACCATTGAAAAACACATAGAAAATTATTTTTCTTTCAGTATTTTGACATGTTTCATTTGCTTTCATGCATGTATCGATCGCGTGTGCAGGGACTTGGACTTTATAATGATTTCACCTCATTTTGTCTTTTTCCTTGTTTCCCAATTTGCACATTAGATATTGCAGTGCTTATATGCATTGTTTCCTTGAGGGGGGGGGGGGGTGGTGGCGTTGATGGAGTGATGTGTATACGCAAATAAGATAATACAATAAGAGTTATAAAGGGTACTAAATATCAGGCTGCATCAGTCCAATCGAATTTCTGCTAAGTGCCCTTCGACGTTGGTGCCCCTACAGATTGAAAGTGCTTCCGCCGCCCTTGAATTGATATCATTGAACAGTGCGTTCAATACAAGGGTCAAGAGATCATTTCTCGCAGTCGTGCGTTTCCGTTTTTTTTTTCGGAGTCAAGATTTTTTATCGCTAACAGTGTGTATTTGCAAATGATGAATCTAACATATTTGAAGCTCGAAACATGTCTTTAAAGATAGCATTGGTTTCAGTGTCAAAACTTCTAACATTTTACCTGGAAAATATGAAAAGAAAAGACAGAGAAAAGTAAAATGTTTCATATCTTAGTGGTAGCAGACGATGACGGTTTGGGTTGGGTCCCCATGCAAGCGACGATGTAAAACACGCAACTAATACTTGTGCTTTGTATTTTACCCCTATAACAATTCCAGTAAGGAAGGTCGTCATTCCACTGTAAGCTTTTGCCACTTGTACCGAACATTGTTAGTTCTGCTTTGTTGACTTATGCATACTCTGGAGATCAATCATGATGCCAACCAACTCGAAATCATCTGTGAACCCTGCCCGGGTTCGAATCCCGGTGGAGACTGGAAGTTTTTTTCACTGTTCTGGATTTTCCAACTCACTACAATTTCAACTATATATAAATATTCATTTGGCTTTGTCGTTTACCTCCATTTCATTAACATGAAGTCTGTTCAAAGTATCTCTTTCGAGATCCGGCTTTAGGAATCTTAAATGATTTCGAGATGGTTAGCATCATGTTTAATCTCTAGTGTAAGGCAAACATATGTCACCAAAACAGAAATCGTATTGTTGGATACAGGTGACAAACTCCTACAGTGCAATTACGACCTTCCTTATAGGTTTCGAATCTCTGGACATACAATCGGCGTCCATCGTCTAATGGTTAGGGTGTCCGCATATAAAGCGGAAGGCCCGGGTTCGAATCCCGGTGGAGGTTGGAAGTTTTTTCACTGTTCTGGATTTTCCAACTCACTATGATTTCAATCATATTTATATTCATTTGCCGTTGTCGTTTACCTCTATTTCATTATCATAAAGTATGTTCAAAGTATCTCTTTTGAGATCCGGCTTAAGGAATCACAAATAATTTCGAGTTGGTTAGCATCGTGTTTGATCTCTGGAGTAAGGCAAACATATGTCACCAAAACAGAACTAGTATTGTTCGATACAGGTGACAATCGCCTACAGTGGAAGAACGACCTTCCTTACCGGTTTCGAACCTCTGGACATACAATCAGCGTCCATAGTCTAGTAGTTAGGGTGTTACCAGATGTATATATATATATATATATATATATATATATATATATATTTATATATATATATATTTATATATATATATATATATATATATATATATATATATATATATATATATATAAAACTAACCTTTTTTCAAAGATGCTCGGGTTAAATGAGGTGAGGTTACTTTTAGTTCCTGCATCAGCTGCAAAAGGTTTCAGAGGTGCAGCGTTACACCTGTAGATTTTCAAAAGGAGATAATATCCAAGGCCGTAGAAATTCAAGATGAGGCTATTATTTGAAAATAAACTAAAGAAAGTCGTCATGAATTACTGTTTTTGAGTGTGAGATTCCACATTTTCATATTAATTTACGTACGTAAATTCAATAATTAGGTTATATAATGAGGTAATAAACAGACTCAACGCACTTGCTCATGTCCCTGGTTTCTTTACCTTGCTTCGCCAATAAAAACAATCCAGAGCATTTGTTCCAAAATCTGTCTTCAAATTTAGTTTGTCTTCTTCCCTTAACTTTACGATACTGTACGATTTGTTATCCAAAAGATATATTACTCTAACCTGTATACAAAATCAGCTTCGTCTATATGCTTTCCACAATTAGAGTGAAGGAGAGAGCCACTGTTGCCCACCACACTGCACCGGGTTAGCCTATCAAACGTAGCTTTCTGTGTGTAAAAAAAAATGAACAATAAGAACAGAATGTCACACATTTTAATCTACTTCACTCTGTTAGAAACTGAGCCCTCGTGCCTAGGCATATAACTAGATCAACGTATTTCATTCATCATTAAACAATGTAAACTTTCCTTTTTAAATTGGTATAAGTCTCATTCTAATATCTTGAGAAAAGGCCTCGCCAATTTCCAGCTAAAAAAAGAAGTGACATTATGATTATCCTGGAAACACAGATCTTACTGTTGATTTCGGCTCATAGCAACCAAGAAAACCTGGTATAACTCTTGTCACTAGTCAAATCATTTCAAAACGTTTTATAATTTACATATCTGTCCCTAAAACATTTGTAAATTTCTTTTTGATTGGACAGGAAAAACCCTCGTCATTTGACGTCGAAATGGTAACAGGCTAAGAAATCTTGAACGCTCTGTTTATATTTCTTTGTTTGGGGATTACGTAATACCTCATCGCGTGCCCTTAGCGATGACGCTTGCAATCTACAAACGTAACCTGCACTTTCCCCATACCCTGCTCCGTCGTGTTAACCTATAATTTCATTTTCAACGCTGTTTCATTAACAAAATTACTTTTATTCTATTTAGCTCTCTTTTAAAAGAGTAAAAAGTTAATATCAAACACTCCAAGCAAAAGCTTTTAGCCATGTCGGACCGTTGTTGTGGAACAAGTTACCATCAGAAATACGAAGCCTCACCTCTATCAGCACTTTCAAAGCAGCGTTAAGGACGTTTTTATTCAAACAATCCTATTGTTAAGTGTATTCAATTGTATTTTTGAATTTTGGATGTTGTCTTGTTGAACCCTGGGATTTTGCGCTATATAAGCATCGGTGTGATAATATTATAATAATAATAACTGTTGAACTTAACATGGAACAGGGAACTTAAATTTGGAGACGGTGACCCGTACACTTGTGAAACATATCACTTGGCATTTGCCAGAGTGAATTTTGTTTGATACTTCAAAATTGTTCTCCAGTTCGGGAATCTTTGAGGACAAATTTGGCAAGGCAGTTTTTACTTGGGAACGAAAACTACCATATCTCTTCCCTGTATAATAATGGAATTGTCCAACATATTTGTTAACGTGAGTTACAACAAGAGCGATCTTGTCACTTTGCTTTGTAACGATTACCTCAACCTCGCCAATTAACTGACCGACTCCGCGAAAAATCCTGCTATGCGCGACTTATATAGGTCAACATTCTCATATGTCTATATATGTAGTAAAGCACACGCAACAATGAAAAGGAAATAATTCAGAAACGAACTACTCAATCAGGAAATATAAATGTTGAAACCAGCCGATTCACACAGAGATTACAGTAACTACTGTAAATCTAAAGTTTTGTACCACAGTAAATACTGGATCGTGCTGACAAATCTGATAAATCTTAAGTTTACAGTAAGAACTGAGGATATGTGTAATTCCAACAAGTCCCAACAACTTGAATTGTTAGAATTACACATATCCTCAGTTCTTACTGTAATCCTAATAGCACATGCTACCGAATTATAGCACGATCTAGTTTCTACTGTGGTACAAAACTGTAAGATTTACAGTAGTAACTGTGTTCTCTATGTGTATCGGGTGTTGAAACTGAAGGTTATCAAGTACGTTATAAGATTCAATCTACGTACATATAGAAGTACCTTACAATACTCCGATTAGTGTAAGTTGCCCGAAGAGTTAACCGGAAATAGTCTTATAGGGATCGCACTGAAGTGATTTTGTTTGCATATTTTCAGTCATAATCAGTCTTTTCTATGTTTTGGGAAAAAATTCGCAACGAGAACTGGCATTTGGGTTGTTGATCACTCTCCATGCTGAACTTCGACCCTCTCCTAGCCCAAATGGAATTTGATAATAGCCCAAAACATCATATGGTGGGTAGGAAATGTTTTTCGAATACTTCTATCTATGCTCTAACGGCATATTGTGACGATTTTAGTGTGTGGACCTACCGAGTGGGAACGGTCACTGTCATATTCTTATAACTTACTTTCCATGCGGATCTTAACAGTCTACATTAAAAACTCCTTTTAATTCTGGTCGCATTATTGTTCCTTAATACCAATGGTTCTGTAGGGTTACTGCTGCTGTTTTTCCTGAGAATATTATGTCCGTCAGAGTCTAATGTTGTTTGTTTTCATTATTTACCAATTATAATACAGGCTGAGTCCACATTTGCCCATAAGATGTTAGTGAACTCTCTTTCTTGTTCGTAACAACTGTATAGTAGAGGATATTAGTTTCGGGAGAGTTTAAGTTTGTTCATATAAGTATCCGACTCGAAACACGAACACTCTGAGTTTCCTTTTGTCAATTTGCTTTGGAACTAAACTTCGATCATAACTTTCTTGTTACCTTCGCATTACATTATCGTATTTGTATCACATGGTATTTACCTGCACGGAGAACGAGTGTCCATAAATTATCTAGACCTATGTGCACATACAATCATACAAGTTAATGACTTTAAGAATCTTGCAGTGAATGATCCGAAAGCCTGGGCTGGTGAATGAGGTAAAACATAGGAAGTTGATGATCCCATGTTGTTAAATGAACCAAGGACAGCACTGACCAGGTAGACACTGACACACTTCACTGAACAATGATGTAATTCTTACCTTTGGTAAAGATTTATAAAATGTGGATGACACTTTCCATAAGCCTTTCTCGTAGACAAAAGGTAAGGTTGATCCGATCGGAGAATTTTCTTGAGTAACAAACAAAAGATTAGTTATATTTGATCCCAACTCCTGGTGAATTCCTTCCCTATGACAAAGAAAAAACAAAACGTTGCCTGTCGGTAGAACATAGTAATGTTTATCTTTGTATTTTCTTTCAATAGTGGTAAGCGGATATAAAGACCAAAGACCCACCCACAACTGAATATTATCCTTTGAGCATTTATAGGGATAATATTTGAGGAGAATTATTCACGATCATGCTATAGAAAGTAACTGCATGTAACTGAAGGAGCACTTTTCGAAAATTCCACCTGACAATATTACATAAACCAAATGCACAAGGCGCTCAAACGGTTACCTTTGATGGTTTTCATGATAACTGCAAGCCTCTAAACATATTCTTGCTATACATTACACCATAACTGTGCGTCTCATTTTAACTGCATATGGAATGTCAGGTTATATGAACATTGAGAGATTCGTGTGCATTTCTAACACTGCAGCAGATATACACCCTCGGTCTGCATAATTAACCACCCACAACGAATGGTCCTGTATGTGAATAGGTTAGATGAATGTTGGTGTGAACTGGCAAGCTGCAACAAACATATTGTGAACTTTATTTATTACATTAAATCCTTATTACAATTGCACCCTAAATTACATATTTGTTGGATTCTCCGTTGAAAATTGTTCAGTTGTGTCAATATTGTGAACACCTTATTATTCTGCATTAAGTGCCAAATGCTAAACCTAGCCCAAAATTTGTTGATAAATTTATTAAGAAATATTGTTAACCCATATCCTGAAAATGGAATGGTTGCATAATCACACCGGAATTCTAATTTGTTTGCAGTTTAGAGGTATTTTGACTTCTATGCATATAAAGAGATGTCTAATGTACAAAAGAAACCTTGCTCTATGCCAGATAGTAGCAGTGTATCTAGCGCCGAAGTTCTATAACAGAGAAATTTTCCTTACCAGAGTAAATAGTTATAAACGAAATATATTTAATTCAACAATAATTGCAATCCCTGAAAAGGTGATAGATATTGTCTTTATCTATCACTTGTTCATGTACTATGTAAGCGTTAATATTGGTTCGGGTGGAGGAAGGGGAGGGGTGTAGCATGTTATATGAACGGTGCTTGTTCTCCTACTATTTAACAACTGTATGTCAATATATATTGCGTAGTCTCTATAATTATGTAACAGACTGACTATAATTGCACCATACAAGCAAATCTATATAAAACGTGTGAATCATAGCAGCTTTCTATCTATAGCTGTGTAACAAATAATATTGGAATGGTCATCAGTTAAAGAAAAAAACATAATATGGGGAATATTCAGTAATAAAAACTATAGTGAACATCATTGCCAACATGTTTTATGTGTGGCGATACACACAGCATTCCTCCTTGATATAGGTTACCACAATTATACGGTGTCCACTTGTCAACTGTCCCGCCACCATTGTCATCATTTACTTAATAACATATCGTAGTTTGCACGCTATATGTAAACTACTAACCTCAGTGTTTCAATGTTTCTTCGGTTGAATTTGTGTTCACGTTGTAACAACTTTTCATACAGAAACAATTTCTCATTCTGCTCATCCAAAATTAAGGCAGTGTGGCTGGAGATATTCCTGTGACGAAAATGATAAAAATGCTCCGTTTTGAACTGCAACAGAAGGATTGTTGATATTGTGATCAAATCTTTTGCAAATGCCTATACTTATACTATTGAAAACTCTTTTCCGCAGGCCATAAGGCCTAAGCCTCTGCTCTAAACATGAACCCAACAACATGGTAGATCATAAAATGTCAACAATAATGGGCAAATATGTTCAACATTTCGCCGAACGTTGGTCATCGTATCAGGTAGCAGAAATACATATAGAAAAGAAAGAACAACAAACTTCAGTTTCACATGCATGTTGGGCAAAACTAGACTACATTGATTAAAAGCACGCTCTCAGCTAGGAAATTTTTAGAGGGCGGGCCAATTTCATATGTTTCGATGGTTCACCGTTAATCACGTGACACGGTATTTGTAATATACTGCCAGTGTACAGTGTACCCTGTATGTAAATATACGTACAGTATTTGCTGACCAAATTGTTGTATTTTTTAAGCTTTTAACACCCTCCCCCCAGTTTTGCACGTTTTTTGGACATTTGGAAAGCTTACTCCCTAAAAATAACCAAAATTACCTCAATATAATACCACTTCTCTCTGGGACCTGACCTGTCTGAGCTTAGAGGTTCAGAGCATAGCAAAGAGCATCCAAAGTCAATGGATTTATCCTTAGGCCTACACTACGGTTAGTTAATCGACGAATGTGTCAATTTAGGGGTATGAGAGAACTTGACAGAGCAGACATTTTGTGGCCAAATTCAGCTCAATTGTACGGTGCATAAGCACAGAACCTTAAATATTTTGAGATCATAACATTTCTGAGGAACTACTGTAATATATAGCACAGTTTCATGCAGTGGTAGCATAACACACGTAACGTGTATATTGCGGTGGAAGGCACAGGTTGCTTTATTGTGGGTCCCAATGCCAAAAGCAGTGAGCGACAAAACGGACATGAAATGAAAAGTGTACTTGAGCTGGTGCTACGTACGTGGACTGGGTCTCCAAAAACGATCTACTGGAACAGAGATCGGGGATCGACAAAATGACCAATGCTACCTTCGCGGAGCATTTACTGGCATGGCAGATCATACGAGAAGGTAGGCAGCAAATTATGCTAACGACTAACGTTATATATTTACTATTTAGGCTACTGCATACTGTTTTCCGGCGGAAGTGTTTGGTCTGCCGCAGGCTTCATTGTTAAATTGTTCAATAGATCATGCTAGCTAGGCCTACTACTACGAGTACTACAAACTAAGGCAACTAATACACCGAGAGACATAGGCTAGTACAGTAGTAGTATAGTCAGTTTTGCGAAGTTCGGACACCCCTAAGAAATACGCGATTTCACGATGAGACAACCTACAGCAAGAGCCAATTGCACGAAAAACTACGAAGTTACAGTTATTTTCTCTCCAAAATGACCCAACCATATCAAGTATACACTCTAAAAACAAAAGAGTGAACTTTTCACTCTTTTCACGGAGTGAAAAAAATTTAACTCCAAAGGAGCGGAAATTCACTCCATTAGACAACAGAAATCTTCGTATTTCAAAGCTAAAGTACTTAATATTCACTCTTTACAAAGGAGTGAACAAATGAGCCAATCAAATGCTAAGAACGCTCACTCTTACTTTGGAGTGAAGGATCAACCAATCAGTCAGTACGCGTTTCTTCGAATACAGAAATATTTGTAGTTACGCCATTTTTTTTACTCGTTTGCCTTCGCTCGTTCTTGTCGTTTTACATCTTAAAACATGTCAGTTTCGCAGTGGCTTGAAGAAAGGGGATTTGGACGTGGTGGTATTCAGTTGTTTGGAGGTAAGGTTAACAATCAAATGTTGAAAGAACGTGAAATTATATAGAATTTAGAAGGTTGCCATGGCCGCAGGTCGTCGTTGCCTACAGTCGATTGGCTAGGCTCTTAAACGTTACGCTTAACAGTGTAGCGGAAACATTTAACATTAGGCTTGGTACCATACACATTAACACATTGGCTAGTTGTTTGGAGGCACAGGCACTCGTAACGTTATGTAGGTGTATAGTATATAAACACGCCTACATAACGTTACGAGTGCCTGTGTTCGGAGGTAAGGCCTATGCCTAAGGCTAATGTTAGGCCTATGAGTAATGGGCCAGAAGTTAATGCAGCTAAGGTCCAGGAATTGTTTTTTCTTAATGAACGTTTTCCTTTATGATTTTTTGTTATTTCACGTATCAAGTTGTAACGTCACAAACTGAAACAGAGACAGGTGGAAAATTCGGAATAAGGGGAAATTTCCTGAAAGAAAATTACAAAATAATAGTAGAAACAATCAACTTCGGACGACAAACAATTGCAATGTTCAATCATAACTATCATGAATAGCAATAGCTAATAATATATATGTATGTCCCTCTTTACAAAGTTCACTAGGTCTATATCAATTTAACCTCAATATACGGGAGAATAATACTACATGGCATTAAGGTTAAATAGCATTTACAGTACAAACAATTCAGGTATGTTTATGGTCCTACGCAGCTGAGAAAGAAACTTATGCCAAAAGATTGCATGACCTTCTAACCCCTTAAAAGCGAATATCCGAAGAGAGTTACAAATGCCTATACACAGTGTATGGACATAGCAAATGAAACACCCTCCAAAGCAAACACAAGATTCGTCTACTTTAAGATGGGTACTATCTGTGATGTTGAGTAACTTCTTCATTCATAGTACAGAGAGCAATGAGTAATAATGTAGAAAACCAGTCAGGGTCTGAAAGGAATATCAATAATTAACAACGTTGCCCTTTACCAGTCAATTATACAACAAAGATGTATCCCCTTTCACTATTTAATTCACAAGGGAATACAAAATTAATATGGACAGAAAATAGAATTAATCTATCAACTGTGTTGGAAAATCTGAATGATTGCTTACAACAGGGATGTTAATGGTCCTATGCAGCAGAGAGAGAAACTTATGCCAAAAGATTGATTGAACTTCTAACCCCTAAAAGGGAATATCCTAAGAGCGTTATATATGACTACACACAGTGTATTGTTCTGTTAGTGCAGTACCAAAGGTAAGGACCATTTGTTGTGTTTGGTGTAAAGGTTATTACCCTTCCTGCTTCAACTGTTGGATAGTTTTTAATAGACAAAATTGATAGTGATGTAAAGACGTTATTTTGTCAACTAAAGTGTACCACAGAATTATAAACTAAAAAAATCTGTCCATTATATCCATAACCACACATTTTTAACTGGGTAATAATGATTTGAAATAACTTTGTCGTTTCAGGTAGGCTGTGTGCACCAACGTTGGCCAATTTGTTAAGGAGAAGCCCCTGAAGTGTACCCAACCTTTTCTGCTGGGCCAAGGTCCAGACAGGAGGCCAACCCAATTCTTTTTCATTTTTGATTCAACAAGCTCACCAGTTTGGGACTCCATCACAGTTGCAATTGGCAGGATTTTTAAATTTCATTTGTTTTAATATTCATTTTGCCATTCCATTAACAACATTTTACAATTATATTTTGGAAGGGCTAATATTTAAGGTGCATAGTAAGACCAGATAAGGTAAGTCCAAAAGTTAGGTCTCTGAATGTTTCTCTGGCAAATGTGTGAGCATTCATAGATTCAAAGATTAAAGGTATGTAGACAGGTAGCTATTACTTCAGTTGAAATATCATAACCCCCCCCCCCCAAAAAAAATAAAGTATATATATATATATATATATATATATATATATATATATATATACTTTTTTTGGGTGGGGGGGGGGTGGTTTATGATATTTCAACTGAAGTAATAGCACCCTGTCAGAGGGGTTATGACATTTTGCTATCAAATTTTGTCAGCTTAAAATTAAAGTGGATATTACTTGAAAAGTGCAGCTGCTATTTTGACTTTTTCAGAGACCATCTTACTCAGAATTTCATACACTTCTATATGAATGGGAACTTTGACCTGTCTGTTTACCTTTAAATTCCAACTTTGGTTATTCTTTATTAACAAGTTTGATAGTTCTAAGAAGCATATGAAGGTATGTTTTATTCATTACGTACTGCTATGTTAGTAATTAAAAGGTTTAATTTAACCTTTAATGAATGATGCATTCTTTGTAAAGGAATTATTCAATAGCATATTATGAACTCAAAATTTAGACTACTTGACTAACTTTCTATTTTGATATATTTTTCATTCATCTTTATTACTTTACATGGTACCAATTAGAGCGGGAGCCCAGAGGGTTTGGTTAGCTGGGAAGGTAACCAATTGCCTTGTACGTCACAATGTTCACAGTGCATTCCTGTATATGAAACCAGACGACTGGCAAACCGGCTCTGGTGGGTGTGGCTGGGAGAGCAATTTTAAAGTCACCTAATAGCTAACCTAGATCAGCTTTCATGGTAACCACATCAAAGTAAGTACAATGTGTCAGGTACAGTATGGCCCCAAGAGCAACAAATGGCCATCGCCAGTAATTATTGGTGGTGGGGTACCCCTGCCAGTCATCAATAATTGACCCCTCACGGCTGACCTAGGTCAGCTCACGAGGTAACCAATTGAAACCTACTGGAAAATGATGGTTAGGACTTCAGATACAAGGGATGGGCATTGCCAGTGATTTTTATTAGTGGGGTACCCCTGCCAGTAAATCCCCAAAATGCCCCTCCTCTCATTGACCTAGGTGAGCTCATGATGTAACCAGTTGAAACCTACTGGAAAATGATAGGTAGGACTCCAGATTTAAGGAGAGTCATTTCCAGTAATTTCCACTGGTGGGGTACCCCTGTCCATTGTCCCAATTGTCAATTGTACTAAAAACAGTGAACAAATTAAAGTTTACCTCTAATAATAGGTCTTCATATAAAGTTATTACACATACTGACATAGGGGAGGGTTATAAAAAGTCATAACTTCTTTCTTTCATGGCATGGAATTTTTTATTCACAGTGGTTATCGAGAGGTCAAAGTCAATGATCAGAGTTTATATATAGTCCTCTCAAAGAAACCAAGTTTCAGGTCATAGGTCGTAGTTATTGTTTTATGGTTTTTCACAAAAAATGTCCCCATGCTAAAAGAAATTGGAATGGCAACAAAAATCACAAACAGTGAATCATTCACCAGATTAATATATTTTTCCTTGACCCCTGGAAACAGGCTGGTGACACTGGCATGGACCACGTGTTTCAATCAGACAATCACCTTGGCATTAGTAAAGCTACGGTAACTTGAACGGACCACTTCAGAACAGCTGAATGAAATGAACGTAGACTGTCAAGAACATACTTCCTGAATAACCACACAGGTTGTGTTCAGTCATTTGAGGCCACCTATGAGTGGTTACACTGTATCTGGGGTGTTTCGGGGAGTCTTGGGGTGTGAGCTATAATATAATGTGAGACAGTGGTTGAGATGTTGGGACAATGGACAGGGGTACCCCACCAGTGGAAATTACTGGAAATGACTCTCCTTAAATCTGGAGTACTACCTATCATTTTCCAGTAGTTTTCAATTGGTTACACCATAAGCTCA
This sequence comes from Apostichopus japonicus, assembly GCF_037975245.1. Lineage (NCBI taxonomy): Eukaryota > Metazoa > Echinodermata > Holothuroidea > Aspidochirotida > Stichopodidae > Apostichopus > Apostichopus japonicus. The sequence continues at coordinate 14,305,273 of NC_092566.1, forward strand.
CCTAGGTTAATAAGGGGGGGGGGGGGGCGGACTCTGGCAGTGGTGGCCCACCAATATAAATTACTGGAAATGCCCATCCCTTACATATAGAATCCTGCCAATCATTTTCCAGTAGTTTTTAACTGGTTACTTCATGAGCTGACCTAGGTCAATGACAGGAGGGGCATTTTGGGGGTCTACTGGCAGGGGTACCCCACTAATATAAATTACTGGAAATGCCCATCCCTTACATATAGAGTCCTGCCAATCATTTTCCAGTAGGTTTCAACTGGTTACTTCATGAGCTCACCTAGGTCAATGAGGGGATGGGCATTTTTGGGGGTCTACTGGCAGGGGTACCCCACCAATATAAATCACTGGAAATGCCCATCCCTTACCTATAGAGTCCTGCCTATCATTTTCCAGTAGTTTTTAACTGGTTACTTCATGAGCTGACCTAGGTCAATGACAGGAGGGGCATTTTGGGGGTCTACTGGCAGGGGTACCCCACTAATATAAATTACTGGAAATGCCCATCCCTTACATATAGAGTCCTGCCAATCATTTTCCAGTAGGTTTCAACTGGTTACTTCATGAGCTCACCTAGGTCAATGAGGGGATGGGCATTTTTGGGGTCTACTGGCAGGGGTACCCCACCAATATAAATTACTGGAAATGCCCATCCCTTACCTATAGAGTCCTGCCTATCATTTTCCAGTAGTTTTTAACTGGTTACTTCATGAGCTGACCTAGGTCAATGACAGGAGGGGCATTTTGGGGGTCTACTGGCAGGGGTACCCCACTAATATAAATTACTGGAAATGCCCATCCCTTACATATAGAGTCCTGCCAATCATTTTCCAGTAGGTTTCAACTGGTTACTTCATGAGCTCACCTAGGTCAATGAGGGGATGGGCATTTTTGGGGGTCTACTGGCAGGGGTACCCCACCAATAAAAATTACTGGAAATGCCCATCCCTTACCTATAGAGTCCTGCCAATCATTTTCCAGTAGTTTTCAACTGGTTACTTCATGAGCTGACCTAGGTCAATGAGGGGAGGGCATTTTTGGGGTCTACTGGCAGGGGTACCCCACCAATATAAATTACTGGAAATGCCCATTCCTTACACATAGAGTCCTGCCAATCATTTTCCAGTAGTTTTCAACTGGTTACTTCATGAGCTGACCTAGGTCAATGAGGGGAGGGCATTTTGGGGGTCTACTGGCAGGGGTACCCCACTAATATAAATTACTGGAAATGCCCATCCCTTACCTATAGAGTCCTGCCAATCATTTTCCAGTAGGTTTCAACTGGTTACTTCATGAGCTCACCTAGGTCAATGAGGGGATGGGCATTTTTGGGGTCTACTGGCAGGGGTACCCCACCAATATAAATCACTGGAAATGCCCATCCCTTACCTATAGAGTCCTGCCTATCATTTTCCAGTAGTTTTTAACTGGTTACTTCATGAGCTGACCTAGGTCAATGACAGGAGGGGCATTTTGGGGGTCTACTGGCAGGGGTACCCCACTAATATAAATTACTGGAAATGCCCATCCCTTACATATAGAGTCCTGCCAATCATTTTCCAGTAGGTTTCAACTGGTTACTTCATGAGCTCACCTAGGTCAATGAGGGGATGGGCATTTTTGGGGGTCTACTGGCAGGGGTACCCCACCAATAAAAATTACTGGAAATGCCCATCCCTTACCTATAGAGTCCTGCCAATCATTTTCCAGTAGTTTTCAACTGGTTACTTCATGAGCTGACCTAGGTCAATGAGGGGAGGGCATTTTTGGGGTCTACTGGCAGGGGTACCCCACCAATATAAATTACTGGAAATGCCCATTCCTTACACATAGAGTCCTGCCAATCATTTTCCAGTAGTTTTCAACTGGTTACTTCATGAGCTGACCTAGGTCAATGAGGGGAGGGCATTTTGGGGGTCTACTGGCAGGGGTACCCCACCAATAAAAATCACTGGCAATGCCCATCCCTTGTATCTGAAATCCTAACCATCATTTTCCAGTAGGTTTCAACTGGTTACCTCGTGAGCTGACCTAGGTCAGCCGTGAGGGGTCAATTATTGATGACTGGCAGGGGTACCCCACCACCAATAATTACTGGCGATGGCCATTTGTTGCTCTTGGGGCCATACCTGACACATTGTACTTACTTTGATGTGGTTACCATGAAAGCTGATCTAGGTTAGCTATTAGGTGACTTTAAAATTGCTCTCCCAGCCACACCCACCACAGCCGGTTTGCCAGTCGTCTGGTTTCATATACAGGAATGCACTGTGAACATTGTGACGTACAAGGCAATTGGTTACCTTCCCAGCTAACCAAACCCTCTAGGCTCCCGGTCTAAATGCATCTGTTTAAAAATTGGACACTCTTAGACTGTTTTCAGACGCCACCATTATTTTGAACTTTGAAACTCTGTTATGAGTACCCTATAACATGAAATTCTTTTAGGTGGGTATTGTTTTCAAAAAGCAAATTGAATTGTTGTGATCCAATTCCCATAGTTAAAATATTTAGATTTTTTTTTTTTATTTAAATATATTTACTAGTGCCTTAATATGAATTAATAATACGTGGTATGTACTGAGTTAATTTCCTTTCAAATGTTTGCATAAATTACTATTCTAAACCTAAAAGTGTTGCCACCCAGAGGGTTGACGGGTTTAGATGTACATAGGATGGAGCGTTTAATTACTATCTGTCAGGAATTAACCATTTTGCTGTAAAATATCGGTTCACCAGTCATAAACAGTAGTATCCCAGTGTGATTGTTGTTCTTCATACATTTTTCACAGATTTATAAAGACGCCAAAACGAGTTCGAAAATAATAAATGTTTGCATATTGCAAATTGAAATTGTAAGATTGAGTTATTTGCAAAAACATTTTTGAGGTATTGCCAGCACACTCTGGTACATGTTTCATAGCGTAACTAGAATTATTTTTTAATTATAAGAAAATCACATTTGTATGAGGGAAACATACAAGTGGGGTGAGTGAATCATTCATTGCATATTTTTGTGCCTTTGTATGTTTGTAATTTTGCTTCATTCTGTGTTTGTATATGAAACTTGGTATCATTTTCACTATTTAATATATATTTAGTACCATAAATTGTTGTCTTTGTCCTTTTTTATATTTGTTAACAGTGTCTAAATCTAGTAAATCGTCTTATCATCAGCGTAGTAGCCCATTCCATTGTCTTGATCTTTGGATGCATCCTTGTTTAGCAATATTTCTGTGAATAGATAGGGCCTTTCCATTGAGTCTCAAACTCATTCTATCAATCCCGTCCCTCAAAATCAGCTGTAAAATATCATTAACTCTTTAAAGAGTGAAATTCACTCTTTTAAATGAGTGATTCTCACTCTTTCTAGAGTGAAAAAGCCCACTCTTTCAGAGTGAAAAAGCCCACTCTTTCAGAGTGAAAAGCTCACTCTTTGAAGGAGTGAACATTCTCACTCTTTTGAAAGAGTGAATTTCACTCTTCATGGAGTGATCACTCACTACACTCTCAGAAAGAGTGAGAATTCACTCCAAACGAGTGAAAATTCACTCTTTTGTTTTTAGAGTGTAGTTTCAGGTGATTTATACCATGAGATATAGTTTTGGGGTGTTTTAAGGCTTAGGTGTCCGAACTCCGCAGTGTCCATGCTACTGCAGTGCAGGCTGCTGTACAAACTGTAGCCTAGCCTAGGCCGAACATTTCATGAAGTGTTATTTATGCTTTTCTACTTATATTCGCCTACTAAGCATGATCAGTATGGAAGTGTGCGGTATCATGTGTCTGGTTTATGATTCGGTAGCTTTGCAAATATGAATAGGACTTAGCCTAAATTAGTGTAATATGGATTTGGTAGGGAGATCTCCCCACAAGAAAATTAAACTCGAAAGAAATGCAACTTCACATGAGCGGAGCAATAGCAAAAGTAGGACTACTGTAGCCTAGCTCCAGGCCCAGATTTATAAAATTATGCACCATGGAGGGCCTGCCTCAATTTGATGGTTATTCCTGTCAAGAGCATTTTTGATATGGGCATATTTATTTTGTAACTGTAAGTCTAGTATGCAATGAGATACGTGAGGGACGGGCCTATACGCAATAAAGTAACTGTTTTCATTTCCTACTCTAATTTACCAGCACAATTATAGAGTTCCTAGCAACAAATAAATTAGTCTGACAACTTGAAAATTTACTGCATATTGGCATGCATGGTCATTCTCAGTTATAGACTACTAATTTGTGTAGCCATTTCAGTTCTTAAGTGGTGAAATAACCTCGAATCTGCTGAGCAACTCCAAGATGAATTAAGTTACTAAGGCATTGGGTTCTTTTACTTTTTTAAGTCTAATATGCATAGGCTAGGATATTTACTTTGCTTCACTTGTTTGTCAATCCGCATAGCCACTTTAGCTGTGGATGATTCTCCACTTGCAAAGAAAAAATGTACGCATTAATTTAAAGGCCGTGGCTATTCTTACAACTAGTCGTAACAATTATTTATAAACTATTCTTATGACATCGGCGAATTCATGCGCAGTTAAGTAAATAAAGCAACTGCGCATGTAGTAGGGGTTAACCTAACCCTAACCCCTAACCCTAACCCAACCCTTAACCGGAAAATATTGTTACTCCTAGTCGTCAAAAAAGAGTACTCCTAGTTGTAAAAATAGCCACGTTAAAGCAACTGAGCATGCGTAAAAGGGAATTATTGTTACAACTAGTCGTAAGAATAGCCACTTTGTAATTTAAACTCTTTCACCCAAATTAGAGTTTGCCTATAATACTCCCAACTTGGTATAGTAACTTTAAAAAACGGTAGCGGCTTTTCCTGTAACTGTAGTGTAAAGTGATAAATGATATTACTAAGTTTTCCAAATTAATTCAAAACTCAAAAGTCTTCTCAGAAAGAAGCTACACTAGCTCTACAGGCTCCTTTGTTGAATTAGTGAAGGATAGTAGATATTGTTCACATGTTTATGCATTCATAACATGATAGTTTGCTATCATCGTTGTTTAATCATAAAATCAAGGACAACATAAACAAATCAATGTCACCAATAATTGTGAATGCCACCATTTTATGTTCGACAAAATTTATCACATTTAATTTAAAGGATACACCATGCATGGCACATTGACGGACACTGAAGCGCATATTGTAGTTGTAATAACGCACCAAATATGCGCTTCATCGGACATGACGCACCATTCCGGGGGTCGTTGAGTCCGTCTTACAATAATTGATAATTTCATCATGATATAGAAATTAAAGACATTTGCCAAAATATAACCGCATCATAGGCTTCATAGCTCTACACATAATCTTATCATGCAGTTCTAAAAATTATACAAAATGAAAATGATACTACTGATTTGTGAGAGAACTAGAATGGTCACCCATTATATACCATATCATGTTTCTATAGTATATATCTTTTAAACACTTCATTGCTTAGGGCACACCTGTAGAATATTCCGTAATTTTTAGTCTTGGAAATAAGCAAAGCCTAGCTATATTTTTGAAAGCAATTATGCATCCCTGAACATGATGAAATTTGGTGACATATTAGTGTATGAGCAAGCCTACTGGGACATTGCCATTGTAACATCAAACGTTATGACATTTAGTGTATGTAAGGTATTAGTAGATGAGTTATAATACTGCAGGTGTATACTACTAACATAGAAATAAGAACTATAATATAAATTGTTGCACATCACTAGTTTAGGTTTGCACTATATTAGTAAATGGACCATTCTTGAATACTTGCAGAGTTGACACTATACATACTGTAAATCATAAAGCAGATGTGATGAATTTATGCTGCCAATAGCAAAGTTCTGTATTAACTAGTAGTGTTATTACTGTTCTGTGTTTGCAAAATTGATTTGAATTTTTGACTATTTAGTGAAGGGCAAAATGTGGTATGCAGTAATTTATTTTGGAAGTTATATAATTCACTATGTCAGGGATTTGCTCACACTGGACAGCTACTGTACGCCCAGCAGTTCTGAATGCCACCCCGCACAAACAGTATTTAACCTTTTTCGCCCAGCACTTTTTGATGATAATTTAATAAGTTTTACCATAACCAAAATCTGGGAGAATATATGGCACAGAATAGGAATATAGCACCACCTAAGCATACTTCATGTGCAAAATTTGTCCATTTGGGGGGGGGGGGTACCCCACCCATGAAATCCCTCTCCCAGAGTGTGGATCACACTACCGCCCAATCTGCCTGGCACTCAAATATTCATGAGCACTTCCCTGCTATGCGCACAGTATGCATTCTGATATATTATTAACTTTGCACATCCCCGGTATTATTTGTCTTTTTCAGTTGAAGGTGTGTGCCCAATTAAAAAACTCGAGAGGTTGGTATCCAAACTGATCAACCAGAAAAGATAACACCAGTTCCTCAATGAAAGGCCATGCCCAACAGAGGCTGATGCAGCAATGCACTCCAGCAGCTATACCCCAGTGGAGACTGGTAATTTTTTGATGTACATACTGTAACCATTCCATGCTGTAAATAAGTCTACATTTTAACTAGGTCTGCAGTCTACTACTGTAGGACTCTATATGACTAACCAGATTTAGGACATTGGACACATTTATTCATTTATTGTATTATGTTATATTAATGACATAGACATGTAGTGCTAAATATGGTGCTAATACAGCCACTGGAGGTCTGTAAATGTGAGGGACCCAAAAATGTTCAAACCCCACAAGTTAATGAAAACAGCACCTGTAGTATTTTTCCTTATCTCTGAAAAATAAAGACATTTACCAATCTTGTAGAATGTGCTACCTACCTGTCTGAAGCATTTTGTGTTCAAAAATTGCACATTTATTCTTTTCTTTTTATGTTTTCTTTTTATGTTTCATGATGATGTGGCATCATTCGTACATACAGTACAGTACTTGCACTGCTTAAAGATAGTTACTCTTAACTGCCTATACTGTAGTTGTCATCTGATCAGGTTGTCATGTGCATATCGTTTCATATCAGCGAAGACATTGACATTTTTGGCAAATTTTGAGTGTGAGCTATATTTCTAGTTTAACGTGTTAGGGGCAACATTAAGGGGTCTACTTTCACCCAGATTTGAACAATAATTTTTAGTTATTACAATGAGTGCAAGTTACAATCTCAGTGAATAAACAAACATAACATTTATGCTGGCTCCAACCCAGTTACCTTGGCTATGAGCCTGAATGTCTCTTTTGCAATTAAAATCAAATAAATCATATCTTGGAAAATCATTTGAACAGGTATATCTTTGTGACACTTCTGTCCTCACACAATGCCATAAATATGTCTTTTTTCCATTTTCATTTTACATTACAGATGTACAGAACATCCTTGGAGGAACAGTACAGCACAGCATAGCGTTATGGCATGATGGATGTTTTGCAAGCAGATATAAGGGTTGGAACTGGAAGTATTTGTGTTGGATTGTTTCATTAATAAATGTGTGCTTCTCTACTTTACGTAAGATTATTGTCATATTTCTTGTTCTCCAGTGAAAGCTATGGATTTGCATAGTGAACGTTGTTAACATGGATACGGACAATTTTGAAATAGCTGATGTCAAAGCAGTTTCTCAGCTTATTTAAATACCATACATCAAGGACACAAGAGTGGACAATGGGAGTAACAAGTATCCAGAGTGTAGATATCACAAGGCTTCAAGACAATTGAACAAACTGTACCATAACAGACAACAACAAACATGGTGTCTCAGTAAAATGAAGTTACTAAGCTAGTGCAATGTATCATAAGAATTTATCTTCTCCATGGTGTCAAACATTGATTGTTGCATTCAGTGCGTTATGTATCCTTCTCCTTTCTGTAGTATTTAGCATTGATTTGCATGTTCATTCATAGTGTAAGTAAACTACATAATTGATGTCATCAAAGTTACAACTGTGTCATATTAAATAAGTAAATGATTGAAATATTGGTTTCACTACATACTTGATTGTACACTATTTGGCTTTCCATAATAGCAATATCTGATCCTTTTAAATACTGTAGCTTGTTCAGTCATACCAGTAGTTCTAATGTGACATTGATCTTGGGTTATTTATTGTTGGTACAGAATAACTTGTCTTTATTTTGTATTGTGTGAGATCAATTTAACATAACATATTTTGTGATGTCATAGAGTGTTGAAGAGGTACTCTAACTTGCAGCTAGTAGTGATAAAACAGTTCATTCAGTGCTCTCATGATAACCCCAGTCGGGCCCAGTGGCAGATGGAGATGTTTGAAATGCAGGGGACATTATAGGGTCTTTTGAAGTTTTGGCAAAAGTTCTTTTGCATGTAAAGCTGCTATACTTACTGTATCATGGAGAAGTTCCACAATGGAGGCATGGCATCTCCTAGCCTTCTTTGGGTATATGTTCTTGCATTCCGTATTTGGAACACTGCCCTACTATTGTTTGTATTGCTTATTCTAAAGTTAGGTAAGTCAGTATTGTAACATGTTTTTATTTTTAACACATTGATTGCATCTGTACAGTTCTTACATTGAGTTCAACTATATACAATAACCATGAGCAGGGAAAACTTACCACTATCTCACTTGCATTTCTTAATGTTCAAGTGACCATATTCATACTTTAACCAAAGCATTTCTTCCATATTAGATAGTGTTTATCCAGAGTAGGTTACAGGATATTTTCAAGGTGGGCTATGTAGTATTGTCCCCAATTTAGCATGCTATAATTGCTAGAATATTTAATATGTTCCTAGAGGTATTTACTTTCCAAATTGTTCTAAGGCATTCTAATTGAAAGCATAAGATGCCTGAATGTCCCAGTGAGGTAAATTTCCTGGAAGGTGGTAATAAAACCAGTTTCAAAACTTTGACAAAAGGTAACCATATTTGAATATCTGGTTTATTTGGGGCCAATACAGCATACTCTGGTCAAGAGTTGGCGAGGAAGCCACCATATGTTTGTAGTAATGCAGTAAAATGTAGTAAAGGCAGCTGGAGGAGTCCAGTTTACCCCTGTGCCGAAGGTCATTCATCTTTTAGGTTTTTGTGGAGAACACTTTAACCTTCCCAACCACAGAGCTCCCAACTGAACCACAATTCGCGGGTTGGACCCGCATTCTAACACCCAAAGCCCCTGACCCGCTCAAGCATCCCAAAAACCTGCATTGTAATTGACAAGTATACATAAAAAAATTGCATCAAATTTGGACTTAGCAACCATCATTTCTTTAGCATTTAGCATAATAGAGTATGAAACCTTCTCTACATCATCATTTGAACCTCAAATTAGGCTATATTTCATTTCATTGGGGCGAGCAGCGAACATTTTCACGCCACGGGCAAGAATGAATTATCACCTACTACTCAATTTATTGATGTTACACACAAAAAACTGCATATTTCTCAGAAAATTGTGGGTGACAAAAGCCTTTCTAGGTGCCACCAGTTTACATGTGGGCATCACCAGGATTCCCAAAAAAAAAATTAAAAGGGGAGGGAGACACCCCCCATACACCCCTCCCCCAGGACGGCAATTCGTGGCATGGACCAGCATTTGCCTTCTCAAGAGTTGGGAGCTATGCAACCATACCATTAACGACATATCTCTATAGGCCCAGGGGATTGAATCCTTAGGTAGCCGTCCTGAGCTAGTGCGAATCAGCAGAGAGAGGTTGTGGATGCTACGCCTTCGCACCATTCAACCTCATGGGCTCAACATTCAGGAAGGACATGACTAACTTTTCTTCATTCCCCCTCCTTCTCCCCTTGCCCCCTCCCCCATTACTCCTCTTCTCATAGCTTTTTCCACCCCTTTTTTTCTCCACACTTTTCTGTCGTTGTCCTTCTCCAGTTTATTCCCTACCCCTTCCCTTTATCCTCTCTTTGTCCCTCCACTGTTTATCTTCTACCTATCCTCTTCCCCTGTTGGTTTTTATCTTTCATTCTTCTCTCCATCCCTTGTCTACTAACCCCCTTACATCTATCTCTTTGTGTTCACCATGCTCATTAACCTGTCCGTATTATGTGCGTGTTTTTTCTACACAGGCTCTCTAGTGGATAAGCTGTTTGCTCACTGTTTTATTTTATTTTGAACTCAAGTATTGAAGAACGTTAGGCCAGAAGCAAGTCGTTTCGTCAAATAACAGTACATAAGCAGCACACATTCAGTCACATGTTTATAGAGAATAACACGACGAAACTATTCGCATTTTATTTCTTCAGCAATTTCTCCAACAAAAATCGGCAGCACGAGATCATACGGGCCCATATGACTTTCCATAACAACTACCTGCTGTTACGAGCTGGTATAGCGTTTTCCCAGCAGTACAATATGCACTGTTCCATATAGCAAATCGAAAAATTGCGTAACTCGAATAGCACACAGTACAATTACACAGTGTGCCTTTAGGTTACGCATCACTGAGAGGCAGATTAGAATCTCGGAAATCTGATACCTTCGCGGTAACGGTACCCATTTGCGTATGCTGTTTAGGTTGAAAGTTCAATTGTTCGGTTTGGTATCTGGTGGTATGTGCTTATATATCAACTATTTTATAGTTTGATTGTATACTGTTTTATGCAAACATTATTTGTATTTCATATGATATTGACTTGTTCATTGCATTGTGTGGGTCAACCAACTTGGCAATAATGTTGCAATGCCGTCCATATACCTCGCGAAAATATGAACAACCGTTATTCACCACAGTGGGTTTTTTTTTCACTACATTATATATATATATATATATATATATATATATATATATATATATATATATATATATATATAGCCATATTATGTACCGTTCAGTATAGCATGTTACTTTTGTTACATGGTTATATGATTTAAATAATAGCTTCATGGTCGTTAGATTACTTAAAGCATGTAGGAAAATATCTCTAAATGCAATGACAGTTCCTCCACCTGACTAAATATCTGTTGGTGGAAAAACGTGTTTCGATTACAGTGTCGCGAGTGCCCAGTGTAACTGTAGTTCCCTTATTAGCCACGGTTAACACGTTGTAGGGAATACCAAATGCATTTAGTATAAAGAGTGAGTAGTAATATGAATAACCATTACATGGTCAAATATTGCTCAATATTCTTAGCAGTGTATACGTATGATGTACAGATGCGGTACACTTTTTAGTTGACACAAGTTTGATTTGTGTTCTGGCAAGCAGTCTCCTTAAATGACCTATAAAGCTTTAAGGGTGATAATGTGGTCTTTATTACAGATATAAGAAAACAGTGAATTACTGAGGAACCATACTGAGAACCAAACTTATTATATTTTATTATTATATATTTTGGATATTAAATTATTGCCTCGACGTCTAAGTATCACATTAGCAATATAAAATTGTTACAGCATACAGCATACAGCATGCGGCATACAGCATACAACATACAGTACAGCAAACAGCATACAGGTTAGAATAAGAAAAGAGCAACCCAAAGTGTTCTGCCACTTTAAATGAAAACAGGATCCAAGTTTGGCAGGCGACTTTCATAAGCATTTCGAGTAATTCCTAAAATAATATTACAAGTGAGAACACTTAAACACACGTTGTCGTTATTCAACTATTACATTTTAGGTCACTTGATCATAACTAATTTGTTTCTTTGTCATGTGATTGTAGTGTCAATTGTCTTTACTAAATTTCTAACAGGTTTTGTTACAATCTGCGTTTACACATAGACGGCGCTGGCATTTAATGATGGGCTTACCTTGTTGTAAAGATGTTCCCTTGGTATGTTGCTGTTGACTGTACACTCGTGTTCCTTGTGTTGATATTGTCTATTCGTTCTTCCGCCATACACGCCATGCTATTAATTGTCAATGAATATCGTTGCACATAGTACTCGGTGTACCACAAGCCAACGGTTACAGTACCTATAATACACAGTCCCAGACAATATCGTTCCATGTTGGTTTACTCCCAATTAGAATATGAACAGCATCATGTTTAATGAATGATAAATGCTGGTACTGATGATCACGAAAATTAAGAAAGTTCAGAAGATCCACGGAAGAAAACTAACTCTTCAGAGCGCGAGTACTTGAGTTAAGTGACACAAACTGTAGGTATGCATGTTATAGCAAACATTATATTGACAATGCAGCTATACGATATGTGGCGCAAATCCATTTGACGATATAGCAGGAGTGTTTTCGACGGTTAGATATGCTAAGAAGTCGCGTGTATAGGTTATACGATGTAAACGTGTGTAGTTAAGATATGTTAAGAATTCGGAACACACTGACATTGTGACTTATGAGTGATCTAATGAATATCACAAGCCAGTGCTCTAAGGAGCTAGAGTATACCTTGCAAGCTTTTTGGCTATGGTCACTCTCCAATGGTAGTCGATACAGAATACAAAGCGGAACGATATAGTGTTGTGTGTATAGAAATAAATCAACATGAAAAATTGGAATTCAAAAAAGCAGATTTGAAAGAGCAGAATTTGTTTCGATAGAACGACATTCGAACCAGTGACCACAGAGTTTGTCTGCCCCATCCCTCCCGAGTCAGCTATCCAGACCTAGTTCGTGGTGACCCATGGTCATTTCTTTGCAAAGGGATGGCGTGGGGTGCCAGCCAGAAGTCACAGTAGGCTATATAGACTCTTTAACAATAACATGCATATAAACTATGTGATAATTACGTAAATCACTATAATAGCTGGATAACCTGATGATTCTTTAGTACACCAATTAGCTCGCGTTTAATTGGTGGCGCTGTCTGGCTGGTCGTATTCCTAGTTTTACAGTATATCGTGGATCACAAGTATTCACCGCAGTCCGTGCGTTATAACGTGTCACCTACAGAATAATTTACTGGTAGAGCGGTCTATTGTGTGCGGAGTTATGGGGATGGGGGTAAGGATATTTATATGAGAATGCAATGTTTCCATATACCACATAAATTCGAAATATTTGCAGATAACTCTCTTCTCGATCAGCCATCGGTCGGAAATCTGGTTAAATGTTTCTATCGCATTGGTGCTAGTTTTTTTTACAGTGTTTTGCATGTTTTCTGACCTCGGGCAGCGATCAGGTTCTTTTTTTAACAAAATGCGTGTTACGAAAGATGTATCTTATTTGTTTATACTTGTGTTCATCTCTGCAAGTCAAACACCCACGAAATGTTGGACAAGCAAATAGATACTGACCTTTAAAACCATGTAAACGATTAACTCTTGAACTTTCATAGTTGACCCTGTAACATCTTTTACAATTTCAAACATATATCAACTTCCCACAGGGGTGCAATAGAGGATGGTTTTGGAAAAAGAACACTTCTATCCCTTTAGGGAAAGTGTGCTTTTATCTACTTAAGGAGAAATATGCTTCAATACTTAGGGGAAAATAATACATTTTTATTTCAGGGGAAAATAGAACAGTTCCCCTTAAATTTAGTAGTTACAAAAAGATGTGTGTGTGTAGAGATATATATAGTTAATGAGTGATTGAAAGTAAAACAGTCAATTCTTTCGAGCACAACTAGCTCTGTCAGTACATGATCACCGAAAGTGACAATGAGTAAAAGGAATTGACATTTTTTATGGAAGAAGAGTGTCGGCATGGCAGTGAAGTCAATACGATTTACTGAGGTCTGTTAGATAAGCAGAAGTTTGGATAATCGGATTACTTTTTATCCGTGTTTGACCAATTAAATTTGATCCCGTTTTACTTCAAAGGATTTGCTTTGATTTAACTGAGGCCATTTATGATGTTTATGCCGAATGGTGTTGTGGTTTTAAGATTTAGTTCACAGAAATTGTCTTTTCCTTGAATCGAGAAGTAAGCACGTTTTGCAGGTTTGTGCACAGGGCGATGATCCTGTATTTTGGTTTTGTTTACCTCTGATGAGGTGTCATCCTGAAAAGTTGCCAGACGTAAAATGTCGCTTAGGTCTCGTAAATGAAACGGCTAGTGGTTCTAAGAAAATTGATGTCAGACGTTCGGTGCATTGAAGCTTCATTACAATTCTTCTGAATGATGTTTGCCAGAAGTGGGAGACCAGGTTTGATTCAGTAACCAATGGTACCCTTTAGGAACTGACGTGACGAGTTTTGTACTTCAATGTGTTGTTGCGGGGTTTGCTTTTGGCCTTTGTGATGGCATTTCCGATAGAACCCCGACATTACTGTCTGTTGAGAAGGTGTAATGACAGTTCGTCGGTGCGAAAATCTAAATCGATTCAGAGGAGTAAATCGGTCGAATGCGCAACGCTTGACTGTATAGAACGTTTCTGGTACAATGCCGTGGATGAAACCTGCTTGGTTAGAGTTAATTTTGCTTGTTCGTGGTTTATTGAAAAAGTCTGTTTTGAGTGAGCCATTTTGTAGGGTGACAGTGGTGTTTCGAAATTTTGAATGTCCTGTCTAGAAAAATCTGCAGTGAATATAATTGTATGACGAAACGAGTCTATGACATCAATGAAGGACTTTTTATTTGCCTCATCGTGGGTCCATATCATAAGATGTCGTTAATGAAACGTAACAAGTGTGTAGAATCAAGTTTTGTCGAGGTTCCCCATAAAGATGTTGGCAAAATAAGGAGTAATTTCGGTACCCATTGCGATGCCCTGTGCAGATTGCAGTGCCGTAAACCTAGAGGTAGTGTTTGTTGCCAAATACCAGATTTTTGTTAGTCAAGATAAGTAATTCAGCCAATTCTTTCTTCGTGGGGAATTTACCACCTTCGGTTTGAAAGCTTTGTGCAGGACAAATTCCCTCTTCGTATATATTCGAATTAATACGCGGATTTATTATGCGGTGTTTGTCCCACATGGCTTGCCATATATGGTGCATATATTTTTTACAGGGAAGTTTGAAAAATATTGTGTGACAGGAGTAAGGTTTATACTTAATATAGTGGCTACAATGGCGTCGTTATAATTTTTGCCTATTCTATACTGTACGGGGAATTTTGAGAAAGTGTTCCGTTGAACAGGAGTAAGGGTTTGCGGTAGTCACCGAAAATTATTATGTGTTATAATCTTTGGACCTCCACACCACAGTCACCTTACTATGTATATAGGAATATCGTTTGTTCTAAATCCGAAAAAATACAACTGCTTTGAAACTGCAGTACGGGATTATGGTTCCAAAATGAAACATACATGACAAAATATCGAGTCTGTGAACATGGATCTCACCTGTACGGATACCATAGAGAAATTGTTCCTAGCACTGGTAGTTAGTTGGTACCCTCGGAAAGGCGTTTGAAATTGGGCAAGTTTCGCACACCCTCTCGGGGTTATTTCATGCACTATACATGTGCACTATACTGAGTATGTACATGACTGCACAACTACAAGGAATGGAGGAATCATCTTATCGCAAGACACGAAAAGTATAACATTAACACAATTTTAACATTAATATCAGTGTAAATTTACATACAGGTCATATCGGTAAAGGGATAATATATTGAAGTGAGTGATGGAGTGTGTTTGCAGGAAAAGATTTACAATCTCTATAGCACGTACACATATCTAAAAGAATTAAAGTGTCTCGATCACGTGAATCACAGTCCATAGAAAACTATTTAACTGTGTGTACCCACTTCACAATGTTTTTAGCTGTACGCCCACACTGTACATCTATCGTGGTCTGTCTGTATAGGCTGAGGCCTACATCTTGTGTACAAATTTCGCGAAATTGATTGGTCAAAAATTATACTGTATACTCAGTATGACCAGGTATGAAAGTTGGCATAACAATATTCAGTTTTCTGTCATATTGACATGTATTATGAAAAAAGCATGAAGAACTTCACACTGACAGCATGCTTTTTTTTTTGGGGGGGGGGGGGGGATTTGGACAGGTAATTGCATATTTGTACTCAGAAGGCCTTTGCAACATTGTAAATTGAAATACTGATAGATGAAATGCCATTTGTTGAGATATTGTCTAGCAAATATGAACTCAAAGGGGTCATTTAATATGCTAAAATACGATTCATCAGATCCTATGTACTTCATATTTTGTAGAACATCCGAGAATAAAATGAACTCTGAAAGGTGATGGATGTGTTCTAAGTAGAGCAATTCAACCAACATATTCTACTGCACTATGTGGCCTCATTATGATTTTAAATTTGGAAGGGTTCAAGAAGCCAATTATGGCTCATCAACGAACTCCAAAGCAATTTGATGATGGATGAACACCGGCGAAGGCTTGCCGTCTCTTCTCGAATAGTGTTCAGAGAGTAACAAACGAACCCCACTCACTGGACCGTCATTAACATTCTCATCCAACAGACGTGAGTAGAACTCTCAGACTTAGTCACTTTTTTAAATGTCGAGAAAGGTGGTAGCAACATGTTCGTCTCCACTGCCGTGCAGCCATGAACTTAATTACCCATCATATGAAATGCACCAAATTACAACGAAACCAGAACTTAAATAACCATCTACAACTGCAGTATAGTAAGTATCAAGGCACGAGTAGGAATCGAACCCCGTCCTCTGTAGCGCAAAGAGGTTCTGAACCATTATTTTAATTTTCATGACGAAGAGACAGAAAGTATGATAAATTCTGTTTTTAGCTTGATCATGTAACCCAACATGCTAACGACAATGTTGGTCATCAGAAACCTGTTGATTTCACATGACTGTCAAAATCCATCTAAACTCCTTTTTATACTTCACAGGATAACACTGTCCAAAACCGTCATAGAGTAGCATGAACGCCTCCATAAACTGTATGACGCTTTTACATTGACAGGCTGGAAGGAAGTCCCTGGTGGATAACACTTAACCTGATATTTTTCTGTTCTGGAATTCAAAGAGACTTAGGAAACCAGTACCAAAGGTTATCAGAGAACTAAGTATTGCTTTATTGAAAGACAATATTGAGATACCAGCAAATAACCTATCATGATACCACGTGACTTACAAAAGTATGAAAAACGAAGTATTACATCTTGGAATTGTGTTTTAAGTATTCAAGAATCTTCTGTGGAATTAGTTTTCATGTTTTAGTTTTCACGGGATGGAAATATGATTTTGGCCAACTTTTGACACTCTCGTTGACTGAATAATACTCAGGTGCGTATCCAGGGGGGGGGGGCGTTGGGGGCGCGCGCCCCCCGGGTAAGGAAAAGAGGAGAAAAAAAAGAGAAGAAAAAAGGGAAAAGGAGGGGGAAAAAGAAAAGGAGGAGAGAAAGGAAGGGAAAAGAAAAAGAAAAAAGAGAGAAAAAGGAGAAAAGGAGGGAGTAGAAGATAGCCAAGACCTCGGGAAGAGAAAGAGGAACAGTCATAGTTAAAGCGCTGATCCCTATTATATACACAGGGTAGCCAGCGACAGATCAAGGATTACTGAGCGGTGTGCGCCTCACCCTACCCCTTACACCGACAACTCCATTTTTGACGTTTCCATTTTTCCTCTCTCACTAATGTATCTATATAAATACTATATATGATCTATCATAACGCGTGTGTGTATGGACGCCTTAAACAATTGTACAATTGTGCTATATGGAACCAACTGTGGCTGGTCTTGAACTCGACCGAGACGTCGGGGAACATGACGCATTTCGGGAAGGGGGCGACCGCACTCCACCCACCCCCCCCGAGCAAATTTTCTTTATAACATCGCTAGTAATTTCAAAATAGACAATGCTTAGATGCAACTTACAAGGCCTGGGAAGTGTCATTTCCAGCGATCTGGGAGGCATTTTCGGCCAAAATTTTTCTTGCACGCTTCGCGCCAACTCATGGTGGCGCTTCGCTTAGATAGTTTGCCTATAGGCTTCACCCCTCCTTTGGCAATTACTCGCTACACTCCTGTTCGAATTTGTAAAGCAAAGAGCAGATATAACATCATATCAGTGAGCATTGAAATGCATGTTCCACGATGAACAGCCTAAAAAACTGTCTATGTGTGTAGTCAAAGGCGTAGGAGCCCAATTGGATTTGGGGGCTGTAATGACTCGCCCGAAAAAAAAGCCAAAATTGTTTCGCGCGCTTCGCGCGCGTCCAACATATCGATGCCAATATCACATAAGCAAGCATCGGTCATTACATTGCATGGCATCGTGTACCGCACGGTCCGTGAAAGTTGCAAACTATACCGCTGGATGCTAATGTAAACAACCAAATGTCTTATGTAGATAGAGAAAAAGCATACAGATCCATCTATGTCAAAACTCTGTTTTACAGTAGTAATGTCGGCCAAGCTTAGAACTTTATTTTAATTACCAAGGAGATCATTTTTAAGCTATTCGTTGCTATTTATTTTTCTTTCATGCAGTAGGTGCCCGAAAAAATGGGAAAAATTTGGTTGCGGGGGGGGGGGGGGGCTGCAGCCCCGCCTCCTATGGGACCTACGCCTATGTGTGTAGTGCTCGGTTTCGATATACCTGATATCGGAAATATCTGCTATTTTTCATTTCCTTCAACCAAGTTTCATAGTAGCCATTATAAGAGGTTGCAATATTTCTACACCAATAAATTAACTGTGTCTGAATTTTCGAAAATTTCCTCACCAACATTCTTCATCATACTTCCTCTACTCGTGCAATTTTGACCTGTATATTAGGGGTTCAAGGAGTTTTTCTATATTGGTTGTCCATAGATTGAATTTTGTGCAATATTATGGGTATGTTTTGAAGTGATTTTTATTCACGAGAAATGTGAATTTTCAAATTCTCAACAAATAATGGGCTTAAAACCTTGAAAAGTGGGGCTTTCGGATATTGTGAGCCGTGACGTAGAATCACCTACAAAAGCAATGATCCATATGACATGCAATGAGGTCGAACATGATGTGTGACTGGTGACAATCTTCAAAAAGGTTATGGATGGAAAAAAACTTTTGGGAAATACTTGGTTCTCAGGCAAAAGTGTACATCTGGTTGGTCATTTTCAAGTCCGAGAAGTGCCATTTCCGGTGATCTGGGGGTATCAAAACCAGAAATTTTCATGTACGCTGCGCGCCAACCGATGGTGGCGCTCCGCTTAGATAGTAATTCGCGCCCCCCCCCCGGGTTAAAAAATCCTGGATACGCGCCTGATACTGAACGTGCCTGTTTCTCTTGAACAACATATTTCACCGTATTTATCTATATTCTTTGTATTTCCCTCCCGATCGTGCGTTGGTATCTTCAATCGAAAACTCAATCAACTGTAATTGTTGTTTTCGTCTCGTACAGCGACACCGCCAAAATTCAAGTCTATATGACTTCACTGATCTTGAACATAACAAGTTTCGCGAGGTCGGATTCCAAACTGCTATGATGTCGAATACAATTGAACCACATATCGTATAGTTGCATCATCAATATAATATTTGCAACAGCAGGCCTACATTAAATTTGTGTCACTTAATTTAAGTGGATCTTCCGAACTTCCGTACCTTATGGGTCATCGACCACAAACAAATTCACATATATTATACATGATCTTATTTTAGTTTGTATAATCATTTCTAAACCGGATAACATCAACATGGGACGACATTGTCGCATTGAGCGTCTAGGAATTATTCTGAGTTTTATATGTACTGTAATCGTTGGTTGGTGGTACACCGAGTACTATGTGCGAAGATATACATTGACAATTCAAGGCGAAGAACGAAAAGACATTGTCAACACAAGGAACACGAGTGTACAGGAAACAGCAAAATACCAAAGGAACATCTTTACAACAAGGTAAACCCATCATTAAATGCAAGCGCCGTCTATGTGTAAACGCTAGATTTGAACGAAATCTGTTATATATTCATTAATGATAATTATGCTACAATTACATCACCGATTCATGTTTAGAGCAGAGGCCTTGGCCTCAAGGCCCTGTGAAGAAGAGTTTTGAATAGTTAGTAGGCACACGCAAAAACTTGATCACAATATCAACAATCCTTTTGTTGCAGCTCAAAACTGAGCATTTCTATCAATTTCATCACAGTAATATCTCCAACCAAACTGCTATTTTTGATGAACAGAACGAGAAATTGTTTCTGTATGGAAAATTGTTACAACGTGAACACAAATTCAACGGGAAAAACATTGAAAGACTGAGGTAAGTAAACTACATATATAAGCGTGCAAACTATGGTATGTTACTAGTAAGTAAATGATGTAAATGGTGGCGGAACATTTGCCGATGGTTAATTTCTTCATTCAGTTCACATATTCCATAACAACAGTAGACTTGACATGTACATTCACACGAAATGCTTTTCCTGTTTCAACCTATGCGCATATTATATGACCATTTCGTTCTGGGTAGATCATTATGCAGACCGGATGTGTGTATCTGCTGTTCAACTGATCTGTGTTCAACCTGGCAATACTGCCCAGCACACAACTCTCTCAATAACTATATAATCCTGACATGACATAAGCAGACATAAGAAGTCAAAATGAGGCTCACAGTTATGGTGTTATATATGACAAAGATGTGTTTAGTGGCTTGTGCATTTAACCAGCATCAATGATGAACATGGCCTTTTTTCAATGATCCATAGTTCCTCTTAGACCAGCAGGTGGGTTATGTGATATTGCCAGGTGGAATATTCGAAAAGTTTTCATTTCAGTTACCTGTAATTCTATAGCATGATCGTGAGTAATCCTCCTTATATATGCCCCAATGATTATTCAACGCTGTTGTGGGTGGTCCTTTATATTTATTAACCACCATTGAAAGAAAAATACAAGAATACAAATTACAATGTTTTACAGACAGGAAACATTTTGTTTTCCTTTTTGCATAGGGAAGAAATTCACCATGAGTTGGGAACAAATATAACTAATCTATTGTTTGTTACAAAAGAAAATTCTCCGATCGGATCAAAGTTACCTTATGTCAGTGGGAAAGGCCTCTGGAATGTGTCATCCAAATTTTATGAATCGTTACCAAAGGTAGGAAAACAATAAACATAACGAAACAACTGTTCTGATGATATGGGTTTTTATTTCTGGACAACGAAAATCCTCAACCCGAGCATTTTCGTTTTCTAACTAATTATAAATAAGCACGCGCCTCTTCAATTTGTTGGTTTGCTCCTGCTTTGCCTGTCACGTCGAATCTACAGGTAGGTACCACTGTAACATTATAGTATATGACATAATTTTTCAGGGAAGTGAGTCAGCATTTACATGGTCGGTGCTGTCCTTGGTTCATTTAACAACATGGGATCATCAACTTCCTATGTTTTACCTCATTCACCAGCCCAGGTTTGCGGATCATTCACTGCAAGACTCACCAACTTGTATGATTGTATGTGAACATAGGTCTAGATACTCTATGGAAAACTTTTGCTCTGTGCATGTAAATATCATGTGAAACAGAAACGATGATGTAAAGCGAAGGAAACAAGAAATTTATGATCGAAGTTTAGTTCTAAAGCAAATTGACAAAAGGAAACGAGAGCTCGTGTTTAAGTCGGATACTTATATGGACAAACATAAAATCTCCCGAAACTAATCTCTACTGCTATACAGTTGTTACGAACAAAAAGAGAGTTCACTAACATCTTATGGGTAAATATGGACTCAGTCTGTATTGGAATTGGTAAATAATGAAAACAACACTAGACGCTCACGAACATGTTTGATATTCTCAGAAAAACCCAGTTCAACTCCAACTCATCTGCCAGCTCTCCATGCGAAATCTTCCTGAAACATGAAAAAGACTGATGGTAACTGAAAACATGCTAACAAACTCCCTCCAGTGGGTCCGTTTTGGCTAAATCCGGACGCGTAAAGGTCTAGGGACACCTATGAACAACATTGTTCTAATCACTCTAACAGGCATTAGAAATCCTGAAAGGAACTGTAACTCCCATCAAAATCCATCAAAGATTGACCATTTTACAAGTCTTTTCTTAATTTTTAGTTTTATTTACAATTAAATATTTAGCTAATTATGCACATTAATGATGTAAATCGGATTACTGCCTTATTATCTGTTATGTTATTACATTGCTTTCAAAACCTTCGTTTCAAGGACACTGAACACAGTTTCGTGGCCTCGGCGGTTTTGTGGTAATTTGTCTTCTTTGAAAAGAGGAACACCACATTATTCAAATGATATATTTGGGCCGGTAATGGGAGGTTAAGTATAGGCTAATTAGGGCCAAAATATGAAAGTTCAATGAGCGCATTGCATCACGTCATAGTTTGCACATATTCAATGAGTTTCCCAGATTTATAAAAACTGCAAAAGGGTATATCTTGGCAATGAAATGATCTCTTTATAAACTTCCAACAGATTTTGAATGATATTATTACACACAACATATGTACCGAATATGGGACAAATTGGCTAGGTGTCCGTAGTACTCTAATTTTTCAGACAACGTACACTACTCTGAGTGTGGTACTGTTCTTCTGTATCTCAAGAAGAGATCACTGGTAGTCAGTCTAGTCGCTCAATGTAAAATACAAATCTTACACTGTCAGATCAATTTTTATCAGAGAAAGGCGAAACCGTAAAGAGATCGAGAGGATCTAGCAAGACTGAGCCACGAGCGGCTGACGAAAGCTAGAACAAGCAGATATCAAACACAAAAATTGTTGAATGACTCTTTGTTTTCCTTTGATGAAATGCCCCTTCATGTCGTAAAAGATTACACGACGTATATTGAAATCATATTACGTACTTGATCACCTGTTCTAACATCTTTATATCTCATAATTGAGTAGTTCTTGTCTGTATTTTCCCCCTTCCATTGATGTGTGTTATTTACTACGTAGTTATAAGTGACCAAATCATTCTCCCTCGACTGATGATTGTATAGGGGCCATGGCACCCATCCACCCCCTCACAAAAACCACTGGTAATGTAAATGAAAGCCTTGTTTTGAGACTGCAAAATTATTTAATACTACGTTCAAAATTCGCAGGCCTACCGATTGATGAGAATATATCATGATAAGAAAAACAATAGATCAGACTTGTCTATTGGGATTGAGGAAGGTAAATGGAATGCAGCCAACATTACCAGGTGCTCTCTAAACCAATATTAACGGAATGTAAAATCGATTGTTCAGACTTCTAACCAGCAATGTATACAAACTCGTTGTTATAGCTGCAACAACATTGCACTATTATAATCGCTATATTAACACAATTAATACAATTAATCTGATTTTCGAGAAGAGTTTAAACATACATGTTGATATTATACGGGAATATACAAACTTGAATCGTCTGGAGTCGAGTGGGCGTGATGAAACGGTAAAATACATATAGACATTGCGCTATTTGTACGAGTAATATAGATAAATAAGTTTACTGATGTATATAACAAGCGTCCGTACACGTCAATTTAAATTTTGATATTAATTCTTACTTCATAATAAATGAAGGGCAGCTGTTGTTACATTTTGCACTTGTCTTTGTTTACGGTAGGTGTGTAACATACAATATATAGACCGCCGGTATTGGTTTGATGATTCAATCAAAACTGCTATATATTTATTTAAAAATTCATCACGTTCAGTCTCAATCCCGGTTATTCTCTTAACATTGACCTATTTTACTTGGCATTGAGATTGACCCAACACATTAATGGGACAGTGCCACTCACATACACTTATTAAGAGTTTAAAGTGTCAACATTATTTTCTTATTGTTCATTTTTTTTACATTCAGAACTATACGTTTAATAGGCTAAACCGGTGCAGTGTGGTAGGCAACAGCGGTTCTCTCCTACACTCTAATTGTGGAAGGCATATAGACGAAGCTGAGTTTGAATATAGGTAAGTTGACATGAGAGTAATATACCTTTTGGATAACAAATCGTATTGCAGTAAACGGGGGAAAGATAAATTTGAGACATATTGGAGCAAATACTCTGTGTTGTTTTCTTGGCAGATCATGCATGGTAAAGAAAGCAGGGACATTTAGAAAGTGCGCTGATTGTGCTTATTGAATTGACTTGCGTAAATAAATATGTATATGTGGAATCTCACATTCAAAAGCAGTAAATCCCTACGATTTCTTCTTCTGTCACCACTTTATTTTCAAATAATCATGAATTTCAACGGCATTCTCTGTTTAAAATTCTGCAGGTGTAACGCTGCACCTTTGAAACCTTTTGCAGCTGATGCAGGAGCTAAAAGTAACCTTACCTCTTTTAACCCAAGCATCTTTCGAAAAAGGTTAGTTCATATCGGTTGTGCAGTGATCTATCTATTTAACAACATTGCTATTATGCCGGTTTGTACATCTTTAACGGTAAGCCAACATTGTTGAAGCATGTGTAAAGAGAATGTCTGATAATATGCTCAGTGTACATCCTGTTGGAAAATGGGTTGAATCATCGATCAACGAGCGTGACTAGTAGTTGATCTTTATTATTATCTATCTATCTATCTATCTATCTATCTATCTATCTATCTATCTATCTATCTATCTATCTATCTATCTATCTATCTATCTATCTATCTATCTATCTATCTATCTATCTATCTATCTATCTATCTATCTATCTATCTATCTATCTATCTATCTATCTATCTATCTATCTATCTATCTATCTATCTATCTATCTATCTATCTATCTATCTATCTATCTATCTATCTATCTATCTATCTATCTATCTATCTATCTATCTATCTATCTATCTATCTATCTATCTATCTATCTATCTATCTATCTATCTATCTATCTATCTATCTATCTATCTATCTATCTATCTATCTATCTATCTATCTATCTATCTATCTATCTATCTATCTATCTATCTATCTATCTATCTATCTATCTATCTATCTATCTATCTATCTATCTATCTATCTATCTATCTATCTATCTATCTATCTATCTATCTATCTATCTATCTATCTATCTATCTATCTATCTATCTATCTATCTATCTATCTATCTATCTATCTATCTATCTATCTATCTATCTATCTATCTATCTATCTATCTATCTATCTATCTATCTATCTATCTATCTATCTATCTATCTATCTATCTATCTATCTATCTATCTATCTATCTATCTATCTATCTATCTATCTATCTATCTATCTATCTATCTATCTATCTATCTATCTATCTATCTATCTATCTATCTATCTATCTATCTATCTATCTATCTATCTATCTATCTATCTATCTATCTATCTATCTATCTATCTATCTATCTATCTATCTATCTATCTATCTATCTATCTATCTATCTATCTATCTATCTATCTATCTATCTATCTATCTATCTATCTATCTATCTATCTATCTATCTATCTATCTATCTATCTATCTATCTATCTATCTATCTATCTATCTATCTATCTATCTATCTATCTATCTATCTATCTATCTATCTATCTATCTATCTATCTATCTATCTATCTATCTATCTATCTATCTATCTATCTATCTATCTATCTATCTATCTATCTATCTATCTATCTATCTATCTATCTATCTATCTATCTATCTATCTATCTATCTATCTATCTATCTATCTATCTATCTATCTATCTATCTATCTATCTATCTATCTATCTATCTATCTATCTATCTATCTATCTATCTATCTATCTATCTATCTATCTATCTATCTATCTATCTATCTATCTATCTATCTATCTATCTATCTATCTATCTATCTATCTATCTATCTATCTATCTATCTATCTATCTATCTATCTATCTATCTATCTATCTATCTATCTATCTATCTATCTATATCAAGTTGAAACAAATAAGCGAAATCTCGTAGTAAACGTTTAGGACGAACGTTGGTTGAAGCACCGTGATACAATTTCTGTCAACCAGTGACAGAACTGCATATTTTTGGGATTTGTGCACACGTGTGGATGGAGGCAGCGTAACATAGCATATGAAATAGAAACAATCGAAATCTCAGAGTTCTCGTTATGGACCTCTGCATGTCGCGTACACCGTTATATATGGAATATGCGTAACTTTTTTCCCGTTAAATTAAGGACTGTACAACATACTCCGATACGTCGTTTTATAAACGTTTTGTTTCATGTGATTTTATGTAATTTTATTAGTCGGAGTGTTAAGAAAAATTAAGCGCCGAGTTGCTAGGAAACCAATAAAATACTAACATTCATGAGAATTTTAATATTATTTTCGCCATAGACGCAAATCCACTGGCAAACCATGTTTAATATTCTAACTTCAGGTCGTATTGATCTATGGATATAGTATAGTTAAACTAATTTGGGCGGGTCTGGGATGGATGAACGGTTTAATTTCCCATATGGAAGTCATTTAAATTTTGGCTCTGATAATCTGTTCTAATGTAGCCTACGTCAATGACAACCTCCTTTTATCAAATTCACAAGTAAGTTAGTGACGTCTAGTCTAGAATATCCCAAGGGTTAGGAAGCCAACTGAAGCACATTTGAATGCCTATATACATATTCCCTCTAGAGAATTGTGACACACTTGACGTAACATTGTCATCATCAGTCTCGATACAAGGGACTGGGCCTGACGTTGAATCAGTTAAGTCGTTTAGCTTTTGTGCCCAGGCTCTATTTTGGGTGGTTCCTTAAGGTATGATGATACTGATCATGTATGAACGACGACTTTTACCAAACCCTTTCTTTTCGATGAGTGTTCAGAAAGGTACGAGACAGGATTTAACTATTGCACACATTCCTGCTCTCGGGACCACCAGTTAACGTCCCCATCCGACGGACGAGATTGTATACCTCAGTTAGCATATATGACCACTTTCTGAAATGATCAAGGGAGGTGAATGCAAACCATTCATCATCAATGCAATGCAACTACAGTGAATGTAGTTGCTTCGAGGTCATTGAAGGAACAGAACCAAACCCCAGTTTTCAGTTCGCAAAACCAGATATACCAAATCCGCGAAAGAATCCGCTCAACAATTTTGAGTAGCCTTTGTCCAGAGAATCTGCATGGTTCCTTGTGAGGATTTGAACCGGGAACCTAAGGAACGGTGGGCGGATACTCTAACCGCTACATTACGCCTTTCCATACGTAAATCAGAACTCAACCAATGAAACAAAGTTGTTTCTTTTTCGTGGTCGTTGGTATACAAGAACTTTCAGAGACCGTTAGTCGCTATGGAACTCCGTTTTGAGGGTGCACCTGCTGACAAGGTAATAGTACTTTAACATCTCGCAAAGTATAAAGAAAATCCTATGCGCAAAGTGTGTATGCAGTGGCGTAGCTAGGATTTTTTGAGTGGGGGGCATGGGGGGGGGCTGTTCTTTCTTGTGGGGAGCCGGAGTTTACTATCTGAGGGGAGCGCCACCTTGGTTGGCGCGGAGCGTACAGAGAAAATTTGAGATTTCAGCACCCCCCAGATCGCAGGAGATGGCACCTGTGAGGCAAAATAGCAACGAAAAAGATGTGCAACTTTGGTGACAGAAATGCAAAAAAAGTTTCTTCTCTTTCATGCTGACTGGCCTTGCCAACTCAGCCAGACTTTAACTTGAGGGAAGTTGGCATCATAGGCGAACGGGACCATTTCAGTTTGGGTGGCAGAACTTTTTGTGCCCGAAAGTTCCCGTGACACTATCTAAGCGGAGCGCCACCATCGGTTGGCGCGTAGCGTACAAGAACATTTTGGCACACAATGCCTCTCAGGTTGCCGGAAACGGCACTTCTGAGGCCTTGCAAGTTGCATCTAAACATTCTTTATTTTATAATCTCACGTTTTAGAAATATACACTGCCCCAAAAATTTGGTAACTTAAAAGAAGAAAAAATGGTAACATCACTTTGAAGGGGAAAAATGAGACAGTATATTTTTTAAGCTCCTATATTTAGTTACCTTATTTATTATTTTAACACAGTACTCAGCTACCTCCAGAAAAACATACATTGTTCAACGACACGTAGGCGGGAATGTCGCTGTGTCTGGTGAGACTGCAATTTGTCTCACAAAAAAGTATAAAATATAACAAAGAATATGATAAACCTGTACTTCTAGGCTTGAAGGCACTCCCCCCACCATCCATGAAAAAGAAAATGTTTCTTTTATACACTCATGTCGGGGATATCCAGGTCAAGGGCGGCGGAAGCACTTTTAATCTGGGGGACACCGACATCAAAGGGCACTTTGCAGAAATTCGATTGGAATGATGCAGCTTTATATTCAGTACCCTTTATAACTCTTATTGTATTATCTTATTTGTGTATACACATCACTCCATCAATGCCCCCCCCCCCCCTCAAGGAAAATATGCATACTAGCACTGCAATATCCAATGCGCAAATTGGGAAACAAGGAACAAGTTTTCTTTTGAGACAAAATGAGGTGAAATCATGCTAGTTGCTAATGTAGGAATCTTCCGAATTAGAGTTTTTTTTCTTGTTAATATCTTAACAAATTTTTTCCATTCAAAAATGTTTGCGTTTGACTCACAGAAATTCGTTAAAAGTCACGGGCTTAGCCAGGATTTGCAAAGTTGTATGCACGACTATCTAAGCGGAGCGCCACCATCGGTTAGCGCGCAGCGTACTAGAAAATTTTTGGTTTTACAAACCCCTCAGATGGCCGGAAACGCCCCTTCCCGAGTGTTCATTCTGGTTCCCTGGCCTCTTGCTAACTTGAGGCACCTCAATTTTTATGTAGAAAAAAAGGCACATTTTTAACCTGAGGAAAAGTGGGGGAGGGGCACGTGCCCCCCTTTCCCCCCCCCCGGTTCTGCCGCCCTTGGTCCAGGTATACAATTGACTAGTTAGAAAAAAAATTGATCGTGCAAAAAGCGTGGTAGCCGAGATGAACTGCGCTTACGGTGGTGTTACACGGAAATATTCGGACATCATGATGCTAAATAAAGAAAATCATGGAATTGTCGGGCAAAAATTTGAAAAAGATTCGGGCAAGCTACTGCATATATATATATATATATATATATATATATATATATATATATATATATATAAATATATATAAATATATATATATATATATATATATATATAATATATATATATATATAAATATATATATATATATATATATATATATATATATATTCCAGAAGACAAGAAATTCGGGCAAAAGTCCTGAAAAATTCGGGCAGCCTAAGGGGGAGAGAAATATATATGTATATATATATATATATATATATATATATATATATATATATATATATATATATATATATATATTTCTCCCCTTAGGCTGCCCGAATTTTTCAGGATTTTGCCCGAATTTCTTGTCCTCTGGAAATTTGGGGGGCAGCCTGCCCCCTTGCCCCCCCCCGCCTCGTACGCCTATAGTTGGCATCATTTGTTGTTTCAAGGTGTCAAGGCCTTTCTCCCAGCTCAAACCCCTGTGGGCTACCGGTAGGTTTGCATCATATGCCCACATGTGGACTTAAATAGCATTAGAGGAAGGGGATGGAAGACTAACACGCATCGATGTTTCGGTAATGGTCCACATTGGTGGCTCTGTGCTAATTAGGCCATTTCTTGGGTTTCTTGAGGCAGCTGTCATCAGAATCTGGGTTTTTGTGCCAATCGATGACCGATAACATGTATTGGTAGATATCGATATCGCGCAGCACATGCACAAGGTTCGTTCCCAGTGGGGGGGGGGCAGTGGGGGGCCAGCCGATTTCATGGGGGTGGCGGCCCCCAGGCCCCCCCCCCCGTAGCTACGCCACTGGTTTGGGGTAACTGAACATTTTTGTTTTTCTCGTTTCATCGAGGGTGGCTGCAATGCAAGGCAGCAACCTAGGTTCAATTCTCACTCATAAAAGTTCCACCGCACTTTCTTCTTCCACCATTCAAAACTCAAACCAAAATTAATTGTTATTTTTTAGAAGAACTAATGTAGTACATGTTCTTTAGACATGACCACTTTCACTTTATGGTGGCAATCAAGTAACTCTATTTCCCAAATTATTGAACAAAAAATATTAGTGAATCGCACTGATGATTATTTTTTTTACATTTTTTTACCCCATTCCCAGTGGGGGCCAGTGGGGGGCAGCCGATTTCATGGGGGCCCGGCCCCCCCAGGCCCCCCGTAGCTACGCCACTGTATGTATGATCATGGAACTATAGCTCCATATGGTATGATGTATGATATATTTAAGCCAAAAAAAATCAAGCAATAAAGAAAGATAGGGCGCGTTGATTGTGTATTATGATTAAATAATACTTAAATGATCAGAATTAATCATATGATACAGAAGAAAGAAACCAGCTGCTTATATCAGATTATCCAAATATTAAAATGCACTGTGGTAAAGGACGTGGCAAACAATAATTGTAAAATTTGTTTTTTTTTCAGTACACGATCATTGTCTATTATTACATAAACATTGTCACTTTTTTGGGCTACTTGTTTGCTCACGCTTGTTATAAAAATGTTATTAAACGGAAAGCAGAGCAGCTGTAGGCCTACTGCATCTGTCTTAACAGGAATCACTTCTTCTTTGGTAAGGTTTTATAGCTACGGCAGATGATGATTATTAATTTTTTTAATTATTAATTTGTATCTTCAACAGATATCAAGAACACACAATGATTGCAAGTCATGGTCAATTACAGCAGTGCTGTTAAAGTTTTTCCAGATATTGACTGATGTTTAAAGTAGGCCTACACCAAAAATACTGTTTGAACTGCTCAGTCGATAATGGCGGAGTTGATTATGTCGTCATCTCACAGGCCCACCGGTCGATCAAGTTGTTAAACTTTAATTCATCGGTGTCATACATTCTACAGTAATCCAATCATTATGTCCATTTTTAGCTTCATAGCAACAACAGAACACCCTTGTATTACAATGGACAATCGAAACCATTTTGTCGTGGAACGAGTTTCATTCCACAAGGCCATTGGTAGACTTGTTTTTTCGCTTGTTCTTTTTGTGCAGCATTTGGTGGAAAGGTGAGGGTGTGGGGGTGTTGGGGGGGGGGAGGGGACTGACCTTATAGTGTGCGTTCTACAATCAGTAGCTCGAATACTTCACTTGCTCCTACATAATATTCCCGGTTTTAAATGAAATACCTATATCGAATGTGTTGTTAGATGGCGATGTTTTTATTTATGTAATTAGCATTTCATTTAAAGATCTTTTGCGGAAATATATTTCTCCTTTATTGATAACTGAATAGATATCATATTTTAATGATGACATTATTTACTCAGCTGTTGCCAGGTGCATTTACCAAACTATTACCGAATTTTTCAAATATTAACATTATATCACTGCCATTCAAATATGGGAATGTGGGTTAGACCTAAGGTTACAGAACTTTATCAACATTTCTTTTACTATCATCTTCAGCCGCCAGAACTTCCTGTTATGATTATTTTTTATTTCGGTTAACTCTTCTACGGTCTAGAAGATATGACAATCTAAATATTTTCATCCACTTCACCCTCTTAACAACGCTAGAAGAACATCGATCGCCATATTCAGATACCCACACTAACTTTGAAGCACCATCAGCCTTGAAGTTTCACATGACCTCATGATCTACTTGAACTTCTTGTATCAATCTCATATCAGTTGATTACGTTGTTGAGACAATGACTCATAGGCGTATGAGGCGGGGGGGCAGGGGGCAGTGGGCGGGGGGGGGGGGGGGCAGACTGCCCCCAAATTTCCAGAGGACAAGTAAATTCGGGCAAAAGTCCTGAAAAATTCGGGCAGCCTAAGAGGAGAAAAATATATATATATAAAAATACGCAGTAACTTGCCCGAATTTTTTTCACATTCTTGCCCGACTATTCCGTGGAGAGCGTTTTGTGTTATTTGTTTTGTGTCATTAATATTAATATAGGCCTAATGATTTTCTTTATTTAGCAGCATGTTGCCCGAATATTTAATATATCAGGGCTACTACGCTTTTTGCAATATCGCCCAAAATTATTAACAGGAAAAATAAACTGTCCTATTTCCCCCCTTCAAAGTGATGTTACCATTTTTTCTTCTTCTAATTTACCAAATTTTTGGGGAAGTATAAATTTCTAAAACGTGAGATTATAAAATAAAGAATGTTTAGATGCAACTTGCAAGGCCCCAGAAGTGCCATTTCCCGCAATCTGAGAGGCATTTCTTGCCCAAAAAATTCTTGTACGCTACGCGCCAACCGATGGTGGCGCTCCGCTTAGATAGTGTCACGGGAACTTTCGGGCACAAAAGTTTCTGCCCCCCAAATGAAATGGTCCCGTACGCATATGGACAATGTCATATTCTTTTCACTCAACCCACACTTGTATTACAACTATATATAGCAATCTGTTTATGGATGCATACCTAGAATACGTTATATAGATAGATAGGCAAACAGGCAGGTATAGACAGACAGATAGATAGATAGATGGGTGCTTATTATTTGTTAATTACACACTTGAATGTTTCATTTTACGATCAATCCTGTTCCAATTTGAGTCATAAAGTTTTAGCCACAATGAATGACTGAAAGAATTAGTTCGACCACTCTAAACTTTCTCTACACCTCGGTTTAAAGAAATATACAATATTTCATGGAATCAACTGTAAGGATTAACAACGTATTTAATAGTTTTTAAAAATAAGAAATCGTCCTACACGGAGAACTTAGGTTTTATCATTGATGAAGATCACTATTGGAACCATCAAGTCAACGATTTACGTACATCAGCGTGTTTTATCATATTAGATACACTGTTTTCACCTGATATTACTAACCCTTAATTTACTGTTCCATTTTGCATTCCCACATATACTATGCAATGATATTATATGGTACAGCGATGGTATACAGCGTCGGCCCCTGCAGACTACACACAATATATTTACTTAAATCATCATTGTAAAAACACCCAACACATCTTTCAAATCTTCAGGTGTTTAATGAATACAAATTGCTTATGTCAGCAGATATGCATTACCACTCGATGGAGAATATAACATATACGTACTGCAACAACATTCTTCCAACAGCGACGAAAATTCACCTAGAACTCTCACTCCACAGTAGGAAAACGTTCCAACCATGGAGGGTCATGTGACGTGCTCCCAAGTGCTACTGACAAATTATTTAGCTCTTTGTCAGTTCAACGAAATAGACCTCTCCGTAGACGAAAGAACGCCGCTATATAACGGGCATTTGCGGTCAATTTGAGGAATGATTGCTTTGGTTTGGATGATAGCCTAACGTTGTCAAGATTTACTTTCTTTATTAAAAATCTTGATCTGCATGGACCCTAGCTTATATGCGAACATCAACTGTCAAGGTCTTACAGATTACATAAGGCGGTCACTCCTACGACTATACGTGGTAGTTATGAGATCATGACTTTAGTTGTTATAGAATATGCATTCAAGGAGAACTATAAGAGATGAGTGCTACAAGGGAGTACGTCACATGACCATCGTGGTTGGTGGTTGGTAAGGTGAAT
Source organism: Apostichopus japonicus (assembly GCF_037975245.1). Taxonomy (NCBI): domain Eukaryota; kingdom Metazoa; phylum Echinodermata; class Holothuroidea; order Aspidochirotida; family Stichopodidae; genus Apostichopus; species Apostichopus japonicus. The sequence continues at coordinate 14,338,636 of NC_092566.1, forward strand.
AAAGTGGCACGAGGAGGCTGGAGCGGTTTGCGTTGAAAAATGTTCCCGCAAAATGAATTTGGTCTCAACTTGTAAAAAGTCATCCTGTTTGAACTAGTTGTGAAAGGGACCCTGCACTTTTGTTTAAAGCATTGGCAACCGGATCTCCGTTCCCAGCTTGCTCAAGATTCCAATCACTGTTGCAATTGGATAAATTGTATCTCGGTTTTGATTTCTCTTTTATTAGTAACATTTACCATAATGTAGCTTAATTATTCCAAAAGTATGAAGTTGTAAAAGGATAGAGAATTCCTTATTCATTGTATGAGCAGACTTCTTTGTTGTACCGGGAAAGGAGATATTATCGAAGTAGTGGTAATCTATAATGCGAGGACCATCCTTCTCAAAGATCCAGTTGAACGGCCAAAATCCATACAAATGTACTTCATTGCATCGACTAAGAGCATCACTAGCGTAATAGAAACCTAAATATTGAATGAATAGAAAAAATGGAGATTAAATAAATATAAAATTAAGTAATATTATAAGCAGTAAAGAGATAGAATCAGATTATGGTTTAAACACACAAAGACTACAATCAACTGATGGAAGGGGATCCGGGGGTAGTGGGATGAAGGGGCGGGGGGGACATGATACTTGATGCTGATAATGTAGAGCTATTTGTGGGATGGGATGGGGTGGGTGCAAGGCTACAGAGCTGCTTACCTGTAGACAGACGACCCTTGTATCCTCGTTTACTCCAGAAGCCATTAAAGTATTTGAAGTGGTCCGGATGTCCTAGGACGAAACTGTTTTCTGTAATGTTGTAGGCGTCCATTGCTTTCCTACATATTTTCACAAAAGCCTCAAAATTTAAGCAGGCTCCCCACAAGTAACCATGGTACTGTTTCATATCTGTTAAAAACTTCCCGATGTGTGTTTTGTTAGATAAGCCGTGATATCTGTAAGTGATACACAAAAAAACAGGGAAGAATAAAACGCCTGTAACGTTATACATAACTCGTTAATTAGAACAAAGAATTGATATGTTATTAAAACATCGTCCATATGTTCATTATTTCGTTTAATATACGTTTTGAATAGCATTGTAAGTGTCAACTTCCTTGTTTGGTTTCTGCTAATACAACACGAACCTTTTCCATTTCGTGATCTTTAATAAAATAAAGCTTTATGTAATTGTTATATTTCAAGTTACGATCTACATGTTTGACAAAACTAGGCAGCTGATATATTTAATATAACATTTGTTTTTGCGCTTGAAGGAGACTGAGTAGTATTTTTCAAGTGTCATGCATGTACTAGTATATCTGACCTGCCCCTTTCATTTTCAGGTCCCTCGGGGTGCCCGTCGATGGCTTCTTTGAACTACTTGTTTACTTCTCAGCTCTCCGGAGAGGACAAGTGTTTTCTCACGCCATTTTTTACTGTATTATATTGTTTTGGCTCTCTGTTACAAAGCTACATTTATGTCAACATATAAGTCAAGTTTACAATGACGCGTGAAGTAATATTACTATATTAGGACAGTTGTATCTCGGCGCATGCTCAGCAGCCCACGTTAAAGATAATAGCTCCCATTGGTTAGTTTTAGCAGTGAGGTCACCACCTTGCATGCTCACGTTAATTATTCATTAGTTTACATTCCATGCTGCCATACCGTTACTGTGTAGAAGCACCGCGAACACGTGTTTAGGCCTAGAACCGTACACGTCTTCTCTGCGCTAGCCCAGGACTTGCGTATATCTGTCTCTGAAGTGATCACTTCGAAGCACCATTATTGTTTAACATAATATCTCTAGCTCTCTCAACATCGAAATTCATTATATATTTTCATCGCAAGTCAATCAAGTAAAGAATCATCAGAGGAATCAAGAAAAGTTTTGTCTTCTTCTTAGTTTATAGGAACGTCTCTATCTCTCTCTGATCTCAGCTGCCGAGGGAACATTTTACTAAGTTATGTTATTCTGTAGCCTATCACCATTTACCCAACATGAATTCCTGACTGAGCTAGCCGGCCACACAACACAAGTATAATTGATCAAACTAAGAAGTAGCCTATTCTTTGCTTTTTACAAAGTATAAGAGCCAGTGAACACAACTATAGTGATTCTATGTCAATCGAGTTGTTTTGTATATACATGTAGGCCTAAGTGTTTCTCTACAAATTAAACTAAACTAGAAAGTTATTGAATTTCATTGTGATTTCAGAGAATTGGAAAGTACTGCAGGTTGATAATGTACAAAATGTCAACATCCAACCGCGTAGCATCAGAAACTAAACTAATTCTGGTGAAGATTGCCCAAATTTCATCGGTTTTCTGCCTCCTCAACTTTTGATAGCTTCCCAACAGACTGATAGCGGATGATAGCTTGCACAATTGCAACGGATAAACCTTTTTCTTTACATACAGTATTACACTTTCTTAGAAAACTGCGTTTGAAAAAATACAGTGCCACTTGCGCGAATAGAGTATTTTAAACGTGCAAAACTCAACATGTAGGCCTATTAATGTTTTACGCTGCTTTATATATACAGATGATTATGTAATAAACCATACGGCATATTGAAACGTTATCGTCGGAATCACATGCACGTCAGCATTGAAGATATGATGATACGTGGATAACAGACACAATTTTGATTCCATATCGATCACATCCGCTTATTTCGTAATAAAGACAGTATACATGATATACAAAACAGAACTTAGGCATTCTGGCGTATGACGCAAATGTACTGCCACCAGGGACGTAGCCAAGGGGGAGCAGGGGGAGCGACTGCTCCCCCTTTCAGTGTCGAAAAAAATGTTTAAAAAGCATTTTTTTAGCATGGTATTTTGTCAGTGCTCTTTCGATCTTGAATACTCGTCAGCTTCGTTAACTCGATTATAATAGTAGTAACATGCACGCCTACTGATTCAACTACTTACTTAGTTTGGCAGATGCAATTAGCTAAATTTAGCCTATAGCCTATTACAAGCCTACAGTTGGCCACTGCGTAATAAAATACATATTGCCTATCTAACTGCACTCTATGGAATGTCACGAACCGTATGCACAACAACGTCGACAACGTTCATTCTCATTCTTTCTATGATTCGCCCTAAGTTGTTGCATGTTATGAAGCTAAGCTAGCAATCGTACGTGATACGCACTTCCTATAACTAATTATTACACTGCTAATACACTGCGATAACGATATTTGTTTTTAGACCACTGCATATCTGGTTATATTACAAAATATGAAAGTTTATATTTTCCATCAGTTAAGTTTGTCAAATGTATTGAAGTCCAGACATTGGACAATAAACAAAAATCATCCTACTGGGAAAATTTTAAAAGAGCACTATGTTTGTTATTCTGATATATTATGTATAGGGACAACAAAATCTGCTGATAATATGATATCATATGATTAGTGGCATAGCCAGTATGTAGCACTGTAGGCCCGGGCCTACACCTTTTTTGGCCTAGGTATCTTATTTTTTAAAAACACCCATAATTCAAGACCATAAGCTTGCTGGACGAGTTTAAGGAAAAACTATTGAAATGAACGTAGCAAGAATATGGCTAAAGTAAGTGACCTATTCTTCTGCCATCTAGGCTGTCATTTCTATCACGTGCCGTTTCATTCAACACTCTACCCGCCGAAAAAGACTAGGATCCGATCTTGTCAGTTTTTTTTACATCTAGTTAAGAACCCGTTTACGCAAATAATATTTCAGTTGAGAAAACAGTTGAGAAATTTGCATCAGATGGCAATCGTCGGAGAGCTCTCGCCTTCTCTTATTAGGCTAACTTAAACATTTACTAGCTACAGTTGTATCAAAAACAATTACTGGCTATAGTTGTATCAAAGACATTGCTGGCCTATCTTTGTATCTACAAGTATCAGAAGTTGAAAAGTAAGACTACTCTGGACATGTATACCTTGCTAATTTTAAATGCATTATGTAGTATATTGAATTACGTGTGTACTATTTTAACTCGGTTGTTTTTTGGGTTTAAAAGTGATATTGAATGAGGTGTCTCAAGTTAGTAAGATGCCAGGGAACCAGAATGAACACTCGGGAAGGGCCGTTTTCGGCCATCGGGGGGGGGGGGGTTTAAAACCAAAAATGTTCTTGTACGCTCCGCGCCAACCGATAGTGGCGCTCCGCTCAGATAGTCTTGCCTACAACTTTGAAAAATCCATATCAATCGCAAAAAGTGCTCCCCCCCTTTCAAATTCCTGGCTACGCCGCTGACTGCCACGTGTTGAAATCAGTAAAAGATCATAAAAGTGAAACGTGATTTTACTTCCTTAACAGAGTATGTTAATAATTTACGAACCGTTCTTCAAATATGGATGAGTTATATGAAGTGATATTGTTTTCATTTCCTTCGTCGGCGGCAAAAGGTTTCAATGGTGCAAATGTACTGCCACGTGTTAAAATCAGTAAAAGATCATACAAGTGAAACGTACGTGATTTAACTTCCTGAACAGAGTACTAAATAATTGACGAACCTTTTTGCAAATATGGATGGGTTAAATGAAGTGATATTGCTTTCATTTCCTGCGTCGGCGGCAAAATGTTTCAATGGTGCTGCGTTACATCTGAAAAAGCAGAAGAATGGAAAATATGAAGCTTGGAATTGGTGGGTTATACTGATAGAAATGTAACAATGCTAAGCCAATCAGTCTTATCCATATATATTGGTATACTGTTACGGCTGGATTGGTCAGTTAGATCACAAACCATAGCCTACTGTAGGCCTATATATATATATATAGACGTTTGATTGATTGGCGTCTATCTTGGCGCAGGGTACTCTGTCCGGTGGAGATAGCGAAGCATAGGTGAGAATTAATTGAGACTAGTGGAATGTACTATATAAGGTACGCATCCGTAGTACACAATGACCGTTAGGTCAATTCGCATTATCGCTATACACGCCGGTTCGCGTTGCTAGGCCCACTGGACGCATGCGCAGTATGTACTTGCGTCAGAACAACGTCCGGTTATTCAGCATTGTAAAGCCTAATTATTGTAATAATTCTTATCTTATTTGCGCAGTTACATAGAACTGAGACCTTTTACTGAGACCTTTTTTATAGTTACATGTAAACTTATGTACAGCAAGTATTTTACAAAAAAAATAGTAGTATTTTTACCTCCAATGAAAATGTACAGGAATATCCTGTAAAAGTTTCCAAAATATGTCGTTTTTTTATACTGTTAAACTGAATTTCTAGTTAGTGCTTTGTTTAGCCCATCGTTGGATGAACTCTCCATACAGCCTCGTGTATTGCTTGAATCATACCGCCGTTCTTTTATTATCCTGTGATAAACGCACGGTTGACTGTTGCTTAACCCCAAAGTAATATCGAGTTAGGCAAATCTATTTGATTTCTTACATACATATATATATGAAACGGCATACTACATTTATTTTGTTTTTACCGACATAACTGAGCTGTTAAATTGTAACATACTGATATACTGATTATATACTGATACACAATACTGACTTTTCTTCTGCTATTCTAAAAGAGATTATATTCTGTATTTATCATGATAAATCAATGTAGTGTTTTCTGCTAGGGGGTGGTGTTATTGACATATCTTGTTGGTCCATGCACATGGTAATGGTATCTACAGTAATCTATATAAAATTGGGTCTCTCTATGTAGGCTTTACATGTATCAATAAATCAACGACACCTATTGGAACTAACATTTATGCATCTTTAGATCAGCTGAGTCAAAGCGCCGATGTCAGCAAGGTGAATATTAGCGAAAATGTCACAGATTAGTCACCACATTTGAGTACTACTGACAATTAGCTTATACATATATATTCCAACTACCTTACCTGTACACGAAATCAGCATCATCGATTTGTTTGCCACAATTAGAATGCAGGAGAGAACCACTGTTTCCTATCACGTGACACCGGTTTAATCTATCAAATGTAGAGTTCTAAACATGAAAAAATAATATGAATACAGATATGGAAGCAATAAAAAAAATCACTATAAAATATTGACTTACTGAATTAAGAATATATGAAAGCTTTCTAGGCTGTATGCATGCTATACACACACAAATCTAATTATGCAAAAACGGGAAGGTGTTTGGAACAAGAATTAGGTGATAGATATTTTTTGCAGTTAAGATGGCCTACCTAAATTGAAGATCGATGAAGGTATTTAATTATACGTCATATTAAAAGGCATCACATGACATTGTATATATCATATGCAATTGTTATCTATTCATTTTCGACGGGCATATGACAAGTTCTGGTTTCGAACCCGTACAAGCCGTATTTATAACGGCCTGTATTTAAATCGCTTTCAAAGTGCTCCGAACTATAATTGGGTCATTACTTTGGTGACAAGAAAACTGTCAACAGTCTTGCTTAAAAGTGCTTTACTTCTGTCACTAAATATTATCTGAAAACCAGATCTGACAAAGATCATATGAAGGCACACAAATATATACATTGGATTTCAATGAACCTTAAAATCGAAGAGCTACATTTGCTAATTGCTATTTTACCTGCAATATGAGTCTAACAAGGTGATGTTTTCACTCTGTACGTTGAAAGGTTGACTTTTGCGCATTTAACCGCATTGATTGCATTGCAGGACACATGAGTATACCGTCCTGAAGATTACATTCAGCTGTATTGATTTTTTCATTTCTTCTGGATGGCAAAGAGTCTTCACAAATTGTAATCAATGTTGACTAAGTGCAGCACATTCTATGCATAATCTTCGTTTTAACCGATTGTTGATATTTTAAAATCTACTTAGACTATCCCTTACATATTTCTGTTACCTTTGGTAGTTTCGTATACACTGACCATATTTAAACACAAAACCTCTTCGAAGTTTCCTACAAACGACTCGAGTATCAGGATCGAGGAAAACAGAAGTCAAGCAATAATTTACACATAAGTTACTTTCCAGGCACATAATTAAAGATATATTACAAAGGTATATAATATGACACTTATATTGACAAGAAAGTTGATAGTCAAACGAACAGACTAGTGTGTGACTTCTTCATCATAGCTAGTAACATTGCAAGTGCAGAAGCTTAATTGTCAGTGCTTCAATTCTGAAAGTGGCCAGAACCTACATCTATCAATATCTACCAATTATTGTACGTTATAGGCCTTCTACCCTACACTGTTAAATTTAGAGGAAATATTTTATGGTCTGTCGATCCTTTGTACCCAGGCCCGACTTCAGGGTATTGCAGAGGAAGAAATATTTATCAGACCATGAAGACATCAGTTAGAGACAGATATGGATGCAATAAAAAAATCAGTATAAAATATTGACTTACTGAATTAAGAATATATGAAAGGTGTATATAATTATGCTATAAACACACATCTAATTATGCAAAATCCGGAAGTTGTTTGGAAGAAGAATTAGGGGATAAACATTTTTGCAGCTTTGATGGCCTAACCAAGTTGAGTTTATGATACGTCAAATTAAAATGCGACCACACAACAGGGTATATATAATACGATTTTTTTAAATAATAATTATTATAATTTTTTGATATCAACGTGCATCTGGCAAGTTCTGGATTCGAACCCGTATATTCCGTATTTATAAAGGCCTGTAATATGAGTCGCTTTTAAAGTGCTCGAAACTATAATTGATTTCGTACTTTGGTGACATGAACACTGTCAAAAGTCTTATGTTGTTTAAAAGTGCGTTGCTATTTGTCACTAAATTTTATCTAAAGATCAAATCATCAGCATGTTTGAAAGGCAAACAAACATACATAATGGAAAATATATATATATATATATATATATGTATAATTGATATTGTAGTGAGTTGGAAAATCCAGAACAGTGAAAAAACTTCCAGCCTCCACCGGGATTCGAACCCGGGCCTCCCGCTTTATATGCGGACACACTAACCAGTAGGCTATGGACGCTGATTGTATGTCCACAGGTTTGAAACCGGTAAGGAAGGTCGTTATTCCACTGTAGGCGTTTGTCACCTGTATCAAACAATACTAGTTCTGTTTTGGTGACATATTTGCCTTGCTTCAGAGATCAAACTGATGCTAACCAACTCGAAATCATTTGTGATATCCTAAAGCCGGATCTCGAAAGAGATACTTTGAACAGACTTTTGTTAATGAAACAGAGGTGAACGACAAAGCAAATGAATATATATATATATATAATTGAAGTGAGTTGGAAAATCCAGAACAGTGAAAAACCTTCCAGCCTCCACCGGGATTCGAACCCGTGCCTCCCGCTTCATATGTAAACACTCTAACCACTAGGCTATGGACGCGGCTGACGGTTGCAGGTAAAAAATTGCATTTCACTTTTCGGATATTTTCTTTACACAGAATTTGCAGTCGAAATGCCAATGTCTGTTTTTCTCAGCATAAAGCGGTCTTGATGTAAACTACAGTACATAACGTTCTAACATTTATCTTCACAACCAGCATGTAATTGAGGCCAGTTTTTATTTCATCCAGTCTAAATAATTCCTTTTCAAAACTATACAGTGAAATATATTGGATTTCCAAGCACTTGTAATTAATACAGCCTCACTAGATTAGATTATCGAAAAAGAACGATCGTAAACACTGGTACTATAAGGTTACATGTGTGTTTACCCTTATGAAAAGCAATTCGGTTTGATTCTGGGGCGAGATCGAGGTAAGTATTTGCGTGACAAATAATTTAGATTGACCGAGGGGTAAGAATGTGTAACAGCCTTAGCTACAAGTGTTCCGGACGATACTTAGTATCGTTGCACTAGCATCCCTACAATAACGCCACAATGTGAATGCTGTATTCTGTGACAACCTTGTGTGAATGAATAGATGGGTGACACAGTATAATTACCTTCATGGACTTTTCTCGGTGTTACCCATTTAGTTTACTGGTGCACGTAACTATTAATACTCTTAAAATACGTGGAATAATGCAAACTCTTGATTCCATGTATATCTTTCTGTATTAACACGTAACGACGAGTTGAACACGTTTGATGATCCAACAACACTAATTTATATCAAGCAAGTCACCTTATAGGTGACATTTATGGGATGTAAGAAGCTGATAGGCAAACAAACAGACTAATCAGTTACTTCTTCAAACAGTCGCCATCTCGTGATCCCTATGAGCAATGTGTTTCTCATCTATTCATGTAACGCTCTATATTTGGCTATGATGTTGTACTTTCGGTTTACGAACCAATATGTATGGTCAAGTGGCCTTTGACCTCGGGTAGTACCAGGGTACTCACTGTTCATAAACGACAAATAGCTGAATCATGTGTAATCTTTAGCGTAATATTGTGTAATTTTGTTCAGTGTAGGCCCAAAATATCGCAAACATTGGTTATCTACCACTGACATTATTGTAAGTTATGAAAGGCCTACTACCCTACACTGCTAAATTTAGAGGGAAGATTTTATGATCCGGCGACCCTTTGATCCCAGGTGCGACTTAAGGGTATTGCAGCGGAAAAAATATTGATCAGACCATGAAGACAACAATTATAGACATGTATTATCTACAGATTGAAATTCTAATGATCACTATTGGTCAAGTAACATCTGACATATGGTCTGGTATACTAACTCCACCTCTTCCATTGTGAACAATTTCCACGTCATAGCAGCTCCCGTGTATAACATCCAGTTGCAAAAATCATTAATACCACGATTTGCAACTAATAACCACCTGTTGATGATGTATGGGTATATGGTTATTATTTATGGTAAAAAACGTTGGTTAGAGAAGGTGTTGAATGATGATCATATTTTCCTAGGTCTTTTCTCTCAGTCTATTTCTCTTACCTTTGGTAGTTTATCGTACACTGACGATGTATCAAAGGATCCCTTCGTAGATGCGTAATATCTCAATTTATGACCTTTTGGAGAATTTTCTTTGGTCAAATACAATAATCTGGTCACATTTGTGCCCAACTCCTTGTAGATTTCGGTTCTGTTAAAGATAATAATAAAGAATAGTTGATTTAGATCTCAAACCGATACATGAGAAGACACTAAAACCAATAAAATACTTCCTATCATTATCCTGTGACTGTTTTATCTCACTATTGTACGACTCACAGCGGCGCAACGCCAGGAAGTTGATAGTGGGAGATCTCACGGGCCCCGAGCCTATCCAAAAACGGTGTACACATAGCAAATTGCGTTAAAAAAGACAGGTTTAATACAATCACAATGTGCATAGAAAGCGAATCTCGTTGTGCATCTGTTGTTATGCTAAGAAAATACATTTACTATATTAGAACAGAACTTTTTGTACAGCAGGCACATGTTAGTTTTAAAGTTGAAGAGGTAAATAATTGACTAGGCCTAACACTAGATTAATTACACTATCCCGAGGCTCATTCAAAATGGTTCTATGGTAAGACAAAGCCCCAGCCCTCAGAAAATGGTTTCTCCCCGTGCTAGCATTTACTCTATGCGCTCACTTTAAGGGGTCCATCCTCATGCTTGGCCTCTGAACGAACAGTAACTACGCCGTAACCCTATGCAAGCGATCAACGCTTCTTTTAAATTGGTTAAACATCCCAAAACTGCATGTTTTGGATTTGTGTTGGATTTGTTTACCATTCAAGAGAAAAGGGCTGTGCCGGAATACCCCCTATGGTCATCTGTATGTTCACGCTTGGACCGTGCAGTGTATATTATAATCTACAACATAAAGGGTTACATAACATACTACAAAGTATTGGCACGGTTAGAGTACTGTTGGTCGAAGCCCGAGAAAGCTCTTGGCACGGTAGAGTTTGTGTCCATTATATTGGACTAGAACATCCCTTCGTTTACGGTTATATGAAAGACCAAGTGTTCAGGTAATTATATCTTACAATTGCTGGATCTCAAAAAAATCTGAAACATTTTCTAAACTATTTACATGTAGATAAATTAGTGACGTACAACAATCACCTATGCAAATGAATATCTGAGAGTATTCTTAGCATATAGGTTATGAAGGAGAATACATAATTTTGAAAATGTATTGTCCTTTAGAGTTGCTAAAGTTAATGTGTGACTTTATCTCGTCAAAATTTATCATTGTCTTTCAAATTATTTATATATTAATCAATTTCGTAACACTGAAAGTGAATCTGAGTTTCTTGACGTTTACCCGTTCTAGTCCAGTCTGCTCATACGCAGTTATACGACCAAGTCACGACTCATTATATAAATTTAAATAGTTCAATTTCAAGTTTATTTCTGATATGTTTGTACAAGATCAATACAAAACTAACATTTCACATTAGGGTAACATATTGAGGACACTAGAAAAACATCTCAGCTAGTGACCAAGTAGAAATAAGACGGAAAGAAACACTTAAATTACATTCAGAGGGGAAAGAAAATTAGAGTGTGGTATTTAAAGAATAAAGTTTAAAATTCAACATGCTTACATGTATCTGTTGAGAAGATCATCCTTGAGTTGACATGGAAACGACTTAAGAAACTTAGCAGATTTAACAGATTGAGACAAAGACTGCATTAGATTGTAAATGTTTTTGTTAACAACCAATTTGCAATGCTGATTGTGATGATACGCTACTTTAAATAAATTACTATTACTAGTTATGATGGAGAAATTAAAAACATCAGAATGGCTTAAAACAGCAGAAATACATTTGGAAACTTGTTATTGCAATGGTTATAAACAAATCCATATTATAGTAATGGATTTCCTTGATCATACCCATTTTTTTCTCTGTTTAAGAGTTAAGTCGTATAACGTCTAGGTTTCTTCACAAAAATATTATTTTATTTATATTTTTGTAGGGTTTGAAGCTGTTTGAAATACCAAACATTACTAGACATCTTTGAGTGAAACAAGTTAACAATAAAACCAAGGTCTTGCCTGTTCAATATTTCCTTCTTTCGTTATTGAAGATGGATCCGTATATATGGGAAATATAATACAAAGCAAACACATCTTGTGAAAACAATGAAGTACATCTATCAAAACTAAACTTTTGCACTAATCTGTCTTTTGAACTTTGAAGTTTGAACGCATATATCTTAGACCCCGCCACCCCCACGAAACCGAAACAAAACAGTGGAATAGAAAGAGCGGGAGGTGAAGCCAGAGAGGTGGGTGGGGAGAGAGGCGGAGAGAGAGAAAGAGAAACCAGAGTTATCAGTGACAATGTATCCTTTCTAAAAATAGCAGCATATTTGTTAATGAATAGTAATTTGCATCAGTTTCTTTCTATAGCTTATAGAATAGAGAGCTAATTGATCATGCGTAGCATTACATTATTTCAGACAACAGCTTGAATATTGTAGGTGGAATGAGGTGGTTATTTGTCAGTTCTTACAAACATGTTACGGTGTCAGTAATAACACGCTGGCCTAATTGTGTAACATTCTGTAGTAGTGTTTCTTGATGTAGCATATTACATTGAACACTTCTTGACACGGCTGTTCAAACTAATTTAATCGTTAGTAACATGAAGACACATAAAAGCATGAATTTCCATTTTTGTATTGGTTTTAAAATGTTACATGAAGCTGTTTAAATTCTGTTGGTGTCAGCTTTGTCACAAAAAAAAGTTTGTCATTTTTAAAGTTTCACATAAAGAAAAACTATTAGGTGAACAGAGAGGCCGACGGTTGCCAATGTGTTTAACTATTTGTTAAAATATGACCAAACCAACATATTATTATATTTGGTAATATCAATATGCATCAGTTCTATGATTGCGTTCAATATTCTTCAATGCAAGTGTGACCATCTCTTCTTAATATGTAGCCCCTTTGTCTCGTCTTTTCAATATTTCCTTCTTTCGTTATTGAAGATGAATCCGTATATATGGGAAATATAATACAAAGCAAACGTATCTTGTGAAAACACGGAAGTACATCTATCAAATTGAAATCTTGGCACTTATCTATTTAACGCATATATATGAGAACCCTCCCCCCTTCCCCACGAAACCAAAAGACAATGGAATAGACAAAGAGGGAGGTGAAGCTAGAGAGACGGAGGTGGAGAGAGAGGCGGAGGGGGAGAGAGCGAAACCAGAATAATCGGTGATAATATATCCTTTTCTAAAAATAGCAACCTATTTTTAATAAAAAAGTTACCAACATATATACATAAACACAAGCACGTGAACAGTAATTTACATCAGTTTCTTTCAATAGCTTATAGAATAGAAAGCTAATTGATAATGCGTAGCATTACATTATATCAGACAGCAGCTTGAATATTGTAGGTGAAAAGGAGGTTGTTATTTGTCAGTTCTTACAAACGTCTCACAGTGTCAGTAATAACATGTTTGCATAATATATATGTATATATTTAATTTCTTACTAAACTTTTAAGAGAGTTGAGATGGGTGCGCTTTCATTCTTTTTGCCACCGCCATATCGATCAAAATCGCTATTTCCTTCGCCTTTGGTGACGTTATTATACGGTATAATTCCTCTTATTTGACGTATTATTGCTGTATATAAGTCATGTTTCACTGACCTGAATGATTCTACATTTGTTTTGTTGAAAGAGTGTTCAAGTTGCAAAATCTTTCCGTAGAGCAAGAGACTTTCGTTCAGGTCACTCAGGACCGCGACTCTTCTGTAGATATTGCTGTAATAAAATTTTATAAAATTCACGTGAACTCTGAAAAATCGGTGTTTGGATTTACCAATGAAATCTAAGGCATTTAAATAGTGCTATTTGTACTATGTATTGCAGGTCCGTACACAGGATTTCAAAAGTAGAGCTAGGGAGGGGGGGGGGGAGGGGAGTAGGGGAGGAATACACCCGACTGCTTTAAGTACGAGCAAGAATCCCTATGAGTGAGGCCAAAAGCAAATCCAAGCACGTAGCTTGCGTCTGAAGTATTTGTCATTCCATGTACACACTGCAGGAAGGCAATTGCAGTGGTCGCTGCCAACATTAATTTAAACCAATGTAGTGTACAGAAATATATATTGAAAAGATCATTGCTGAACCATGGTTTCTTTTGATATCGCCAAAAATGTTTACTGTGGTAACTATAACAACCTTCCTCGAGGGCCATGGCCCTCACCTCCATTGCCAGTCTATGCCCGGAAAACATTTAGTCGTTCAGTCAGTACTTCAAGTGTATTTATAAGCAAAAGATACATTTGGACACCGCATATAATTATAGACTTAATTAATAGTCTAAATGTGCCTCAGAATGCCACCATTTTACGGCAAACTTTGGGAAAGGAACCTCATACGCTTCTTCTTGTGAGACCGCTTCATCTATCCTGGCAGGGCTACGCATCTCCTGTATAAAATCCTTGATCTGCCTACGGCCACTTATATAGAGGGCCTTAAAGGTTCATGCCGTTACCTACCTCAGTCGGAGAAAGTTAGGATCCCCTTCCCCCTCAACAAGGCACACGCCATTGCCTTCACATAGCCTAACTTGTCAATTGATGAATATGCATCAGGGTTCTAATTAACCAACGACACCAACCACTTACCGTTCTGCCTTTAAATATTGTCCGAAACTCCATCAATAATTGCGCAAGAAACGGCTTTCAACCAACTACAGGAAACGAAAGATCTTGCATTTTTGTTGACGAACCCCGATATTTTGAATCGTTTTTAGTGTCTTCCATTTCAGTACGTTTTAACTTTCATATTAGAAAAAGGATTCAAGACAATTTACTTGCAAGTTCTCTTTGGTTCTTTTTCGCAGAACAAGCAAGCAGACGGAAGAAGAAGAAGAAGAAGGAAAAAGAGAATGAAGCAAACAACTACTGCATCGTTTTGATTCTTTCTTACCTTTCCTCGCCTGCATGTTTGCGTTGAAAGTTGCCTTCTTCACTGATGTTCACGTTCACCCAAGGGATGTGCATATCGTCATAAATTCTACTTATATGAGGTATTACGTAAAATTCGACAGACAACCATCCGATGGCTACAACCCAAGTAGCACATAATGTTAGAAAAATTGTAATACGTTTCATTCGAAAAAGGCTTTCCATGTTTGCTATGCTTCCAATGACGTAGTGTTCCGTATACACGACCTTGCTTGATCGACATGCATAACGTTATATGTTATTCATATGAAACGTAATCGACTAAGACATTACCGTTATCATATACTCGTCATGTTGAACATATTACGGGAGCCCATTAGAGCCATGAAGCTGACTAAATGGTCGAAATCCAGCACCAAATATGTTTACTGAATGACGTGCTAATGGTTCGTATAGAACAGTGCAGCTCCTTCTGACAGTGTTAGCGACATCCCACAAAAATATTCTAAAGAAGAGAATAGTGAGCGAAATACAGAAACTAGTAAGTTATTTACTTGTTAAACTGTGCTTTTTTCTAGTTTAATCATTTCAGTTTCTCTGCAACTTCCTCAGTATGAGGAGTTACCAATTAACCAGTTCCATCACTGCAATGGAATACACTAGTATTGCAAACTTGTTTAGCAGACCTGTTACACAGGCAACACTATTTAACCCTCTGACCTTGGATTCATGAGATAAGGGATTTATGTGGAATAAATATAGTTTAAGAAAGGGTTGTTAAAAATGTCACTGCATGGAAGTTAGTTGACCTTCAAAATTGGAATGTATATAGGTAGCTCTTGAGTAGAAGATCACCTATATTGTTTTCCATTAGGTAGAAATTAATTAGTGGTCAACTAGAGGCAACAGTCCCAATGAATCGGTTCATGAAGTGAAGGTTGATTTCAACTTCAACCACCCATGTATATTGTCACACATTGACCAGTACTACAAGACCCTTGCACATTTGGTAATTCATTCATTTGCTGTTTGGATGAAAATTGGTGTTGCTAACTTGCCATAGCTTGTAACCTGTTTGAAGGGGGCTAAATTTAGCATAGCCTAGAGTCTGAAATAATCCAACCCAAAACATCCCCCAAAATAAAAAGAGAAGAAAACAAGAGAAGTTTTTTGATTGCATTATGTGTTTTTTATTCTTGGTAAACGGATGAAATGTCATATTCAACCAGCCACCTAAGTCTCCATGGTGGAATAAAACCAAGGGGCAGTTGTTTACCTGTTGTTGATTGTGGAATGCCATTTGGCAGAATATATTTTGTGTCTAATGCATGTGATGATGCTAAGAGTTAAAATAACCAGAAATATATTCCTTTAGTACATGGATTGATCGCCATTTTGAGCCATGTCAGAGAGTCTTGTACACAGACAAGAGTTAGGATTGGGTTTGTTTTTCCTTTCCATTACAGGAAGTTATATGTCAATTTGTTTCCCTTTGCATTGTGTGCAGCCCCTCAAAGAATAGGTGCTGAAACAATTTATATCAAATGTTGATGTGTGTTTAACAACATGCCAACATTTTTCCTTGTAGCTTTTGTTCCAATCACTTCATTGTCACTTATTATTATGATTAATTTTTCTTTGCGTATAATGTAATAGCCAATAATCCTGTGTTCCATCTCCACTTGTCAAGTCTTCTTTCTTTTGTCTCCGTTTCACCATCCCATTTACCCCCTCCCCTCCCCTCCCCTCCCCTCCCCTCCCCTCCCCTCCCCTCCCCTCTCCTCCCCTCCCTGCCCTCCCTCTCCTCATGCCATGTCATGCTGGCCTTTGAGGCCAAGTGTGTGGCATCCTGACCGAAATTTGAATTCCTGGTCCAAATGTGACATTAAATGTCTGATAGGACCACACTTCAGATCAGAGAGGAAATTATATCTGGGTATTTGCGAACCCAGAATTGTATCTTGACCAAAAGTAGAGAAATTTCTAGTGTTGACCCTACCTTTACTATTTTGAAAGGCCAGACAGTGCCTTGTGATTATTTTTATTTACCAAGCATATTGCTATTTCCGTGTCAAAAAAACAAACAAGGCACGAATAGTAAATTTAATCTCAATTGTAGCATCTTATGCGATTTTTCTTTCAATAGAAGCCTACTTTTAATTTGATAATTCCTATCAGCTTCGAGATCTTTTAGATATGTAATTTAGAACAGTTTGAATTTGCATCATTTCTTAGGCCCAACTTTAATCTAAAAGAGAAACCCATGCTTGAAGACTCAGAAATATGTCCTGTTTAAGATTTGAGACATGTTAACAGTACAACTTAGAATGCCTATACCAGTTCTCAGGTTTAAAGTTTGAAAGTCGCCCGTTTTAAAGTTATGAGACCTTACATCGGAGATCAACCCGACCAAATTTGTGAAATTAGATTGTTAGCTGAAATATTGTCAACTTTGTATGATTGTATGAAATGTTTTTCCGAGCTCGGAAAATCCATTTGGTCCATCATGACCGTCATGTGATATTTAATAATCATATCTTGACGGAGGGTGGCGCTATTCTGATTCATTTCCAGGTGATAAGAGAATTAAAAACACTCATATTTTGGTGGAAAAATAAAATTTGATAACCATATCTCGACGCCATTTTATATCAAATTTAAATGACTAAAAGCTTCGTCGAATGCCACATTTGTCTCGAGAGAAGCGTGAACTGGGGTGCGAGGAGTCCGTTATATCATCTTGACAGGAATTTGAGAACTTTCATTTTTGGCTCAAATTGGACTAATTTGTAAGGCCCTTGTATTGTTTTCGGCTTCATTATTGTTTTCGGCTTCATAAGCTTCGTCGAATGCTACTTTTGTTCTCGGGAAAAGCGTGTTCTGGTTGCTGGGAGTCCGTTATACTTATCCTGGCAGTAAATTGAAAACTTTCACTTTTGGCTAAATTTCGACTTATTTGTAAGGCTATAACCCTAGCTTATGATTTTGTTCGATTTTGGCCGAAATCACGACTTTTTTAATTCCTACCAAAATTGTACCTTCGGTGTGTGGAGCCCTTTTGATTCGTTTCCAGTTGAAAAGAGTAGTAAAAACACTCATATTTTGGTGCAAAAATGAAATTTAATAAACATATCTTGACGCCATTTCATATCAAATTTTAAATGACTAAAGCTTAAACAAATGCTACTCTTTTGTTCTTGGGAAAAGCGTGTACTGGTTGCTGGGAGTCCGTTATACGTATCCTGACAGAAAATTGAAATTTTCATTTTTGGCCCAAATTCGACTAATTTGTAAGGCCTTATATACCCTTATGATTTTGTTCAATTTTGGCCAAAATCACGCCTTTTTTAATTCTTCCCAAAATTGTACCTTCGGTGTGTGGCGCCCTTTTATTCGTTTCCAGTTGATAAGAGTAGTAAAAACACTCATATTTTGGTGCAAAAATGAAATTTAATAAACATATCTTGACGCCATTTCATATCAAATTTTAAAAGACTAAAGCTTTGTCAAATGCTACTCTTTTGTTCTTGGGAAAAGCGTGTACTGGTTGCTGGGAGTCCGTTATACGTATCATGACAGGAAATTGAAACTTTTATTTTTGGCCCAAATTGACTAATTTGTAAGGCCTTATATACCCCTATGATTTTGTTCAATTTTGGCCGAAATCACGACTTTTTTAATTCTTCCCAAAATTGTACCTTCGGTGTGTGGCGCCCTTTTATTCGTTTCCAGTTGATAAGAGTAGTAAAAACACTCATATTTTGGTGAAAAATGAAATTTAATAAACATATCTTGATGCCATTTCATATCAAATATTAAATGACTAAAGCTTCGTCGAATGCCACTTTTGTTCTCGGGAAAAGCGTGTACTGGTTGCTGGGAGTCCGTTATTCGTATCCTGACAGGAAATTAAAAATTTCATTTTTGGCCCAAATTCGACTAATTTGTAAGGCTATACCCTTACGATTTTGTTCGATTTTGGCCAAAATCACGCCTTTTTTAATTCTTCCCAAAATTGTACCTGAGGTGTGTGGCGCCCTTTTGATTCGTTTTCAGGTGATAAGAGTAGTAAAAACACTCATATTTTGGTGGAAAAATGAAATTTAATAACCATATCTTGACGCCATTTTATATCAAATTTTAAATGACTAAAGCTTCGACGAATGCCACATTTGCCTCGAGAGAAGCGTGAACTGGGGTGCGAAGAGTCCGTCATATCATCATGACAGGAATTTGAAAACTCTCATATTTCGCGCAAATTCGACTAATTTGTAAGGCCTTATATACCCTTATGATTTTGTTCGATTTTGGCCAAAATCACGACTTTTTAATTATTCCCAAACTGTAACTACAGTTTGTGGCGCCCTTTTGATTCGTTTCCAGGTGATAAGAGTAGTAAAAACACTCATATTTTGCTTGAAAAATGAAACTCAATAACCATATCTCGACGCCATTTCATATCAAATTTAAATGACTAAAGCTTCGTCGAATGTCACATTTGTCTCGAGAGAAGCGTGTACTGGGTGCTGGGAATCCGTTATACGTATCCTGACAGGGATTTGAGAACTTTCATATTTGGCCCAAATTCGACTCATTTGTAAGGTATGACTATTTTGATTATGATTTTGTTCGATTTGTTTATCATCCTGACATGAATTTGAGAACTTTCATTTTGGCCCAAATTGGACTTATTTGTAAGCTTTTGTAAGGCTATATATACCGTTTTCCTTGGGAAATTTTCTGTAAAATACTTTGATGTCGATTTCCTTAGAAATTGTACCATGTCACTGCGTTCGATGAAGTGTGTAATACCTTATGGGTGTCGGAGCCACACGCACACATAAGCACAGTGTTGGTATAGTCTATACCCGTGTGTACATCCGGGTTTTTGTGACTGGCACAACCCTTTTTCGGTGAGTGACAAACAGCGCCGCCGAATTCTTCTACGCGAACCAGTGTTGGTGTTTCTTCCTAAAAGAGGTAAAGACTCTATGAAAAGGACTGTGTATATATTATTGTAGAGAAAAGGAGGGGTCTTATAGAAAATAGGCGGAGCCACAGACTACCCTCAGGTGGAGAAAAAAACCAAAATACAAAAGCGTCGACCCGTGCAAGATATGAAGAATCCAGTGCACTGAGCTGGAGCTCAGCTAGTGCTGCAACCCCTGTTCACATATACTCGTCATGTTGAACATATTACGGGAGCTCATTAGAGCCACGAAGCATGGCAATTCAGAACCAAATATGTTTACTGTATGACGTGCTAATGGTTCGTATAGCGAGATATACCCTAATGTGTCGTGCTAACAACCAATATCAGCAAAATCAGTGATTCTTCAATGTGTTCGTAACACTGTAACATGTGTTACAGGACACAAACAGTGTGGATTGCTCCACCTTCACACCTTCCTATACGTACGCCACTGACCAGAAGATAGCCCGAATGGAGAACCAAGCAGTGCGCCATACACGGTTACAAAAATTTCACTAATGCTAACCCAGAATTCTCTAAAATTATATTAACGTTGAGTCAGTATCAAGGGTGCCTGTGAAAGCGCACTATGATATATACAGATATAATAATAGAGTACACTGCATTGATACATTGTTTGAATTAATTATATTCGTCGCAATATTTTACAAGCATCATCGACTTGTGACTGTCTATACAATAACGCTTAAATTGTCATAAGTTGATTTGCTATTTTTCATCGAATGAAAATGAAACCGCTGGTTTGCGAGTAACACTTTCACTTCATTCTCACGAATTGTATGAATGGAAGCCATGACGATCATTGTTTATTTTAACTGTGTGCTTTGTTAGTCTCATACAAACAAAAGAATGCTAAAAAAATGTAACCCAACCGTCGACTAGTAAGCTAAAGTCTTCACTTTCCAAGTTCAGTAGAGTATCGTAACGGTATAAGCAGAAGTTTTCAACGGGCATGAGCGGATTAAAGGGGTATAAGGATTTATTGAACAACATTGTGTTTAGACCTAAATGGAGACCTAATTGATAGTATAGCACCATTAGACACCCACACCATTGAGGATGATATATACCTCGTCTTTTATAAATGTTTAACGATGTAAATCTACACTCGGTCCTCCTGATGTCTACACAATCGTTAGCTGATTCTCTCGAACATCAAAGCAACCGTATTTATGATGATGATAACTAAACACACTCCAAAAGGCTCCTCTATAAAGTTTCATATCAAGACTTTTCCCATCAATCGTTAACTTTCAGGTACTGTTTGCATCTTTTCATTAGCTCAATCTCTCCAATGAGCCAAATGTTTTGGCCAAATAGTACTCACGTCATGATTGTGTGTAATTTGCTACTACGCAATAGTAGCAAAAAGAGAAAACGATTCTTCAGACCGTCAAGGTCGAATACAGGCATCAGCAGTTATGTCAGGTGAAGGCGGCTGCCATTTTGTTAGTATGTGATGTCATTAGTTCTACTATGAGGTGACTATATATATATCTATATATATATATATATATTTATATATTTATATATATATATAAATATATATATATATATGTGTGTTGACCGGACATCTCCCCTGGACAATTAGCCCCCAGACAACCCCCCCCTGGACAAGTGCCCCCCGGACAATTCCCACCCAGACCATTCCCACCCCAGAAAAATCCCCCGGACAATTCCCATCCCGGTCGCCTCCCCACCGGACAATTACCCTCCAGGACAATTTCCCCTTGGACAATTTCCCCCGGACCATGGGCCCACAGATAATTGTCAATCATTCTATAGAAACTACTATGCTTTTCCCATTTGATATAATTTTGATGAAATCTTTTGGACTTTTGATAGTTTGATGAGTTCAAGTCTTTTTTTTTAATAACTAAAACATTATTTGACGTTTGTATGTGAGGGATATGACTGATTTTTTGACGTTTTGTTAAATGTTTATTCGCGAATAAATTCTAATATTTTACAGGCTTTCATATTTATGGTTTATATCAAAGTCAAGGGCTCTTCTGAGGTGATAAGTAGAGGCTGTTGTGCCTACACATCAAATATTTGACATCTCAGTAACGTAGGACAATGTTCAACCAAATTTACCCCCCTCTAGTACTCTGCATTATACCCCCCCCCTGCACTACACATTATAGTCCCTAGTCCCTCCATCAAGGTCGTGACAGTCTCTTGGTGGGGGGGGGGTGCTGGTTGTTCTTCACCAGTAGTACCAACATCTGCTACGGGGAGGGGGGGGGGGGAGTCATGTAATGTGTTAGCTAGTTGGAATTGATAGGGTCAGTTGATAGAAGTTTTTGACTGGTCTCGCGAGTTTTTGAAAAAAAGGTCAAAAGGTCAAAAAATGACCACTTATTGAATGTAGACAAAAAAAAACAAAGAAAAACGTCCACATGAGCCCCCCAAAAGGTGGTTTATTGATGCAGGCTGTCTGCTGTACAAAATCAAGCCATGGGAAGCTCTCTAGTGTGTTCCTACTCAGGCACGCACGCACACGTACACACGCACACATGTTTGTATTACATTCAGACCGAGGACCCCATTGTATTTTCCATTGTTCAAATCCACGTACCCTAACCTTAACAATACTCCATACAATATAATTCTTCCGAGGACGTGGTGATTCTTTAGAAATTCTTTTGTTCAAGTCCTCGGTCAGAATACATACCAAACGCACGCATACACACACTCTTCGCCTGCATGAATGCATAGGTAACGATTATCATCGAAACCAAAACTGAAATCTCCTGTTGCACACCCCCATTATATTTACATATATATATATATATATATATATATATATATATATATATATATATATATAATATATATATATATATAATATATATATATATATATATAGATATATATATATAATTATATAGATATATAGATATATGAATACATGATAACGATATATAAATATTGTATAGTTCAAGGTTATGCTAAGAAAACAACAAATGCCTAGATATAAACCCTGGAGTAAAATAAGTACTGTTGTAGTGTTTGGTTTCTTAAAAAGAGGATTATTTCACATGAACAACTTCCTGTCGACGGTGATTCTGTGACGGACTGGTTAGCGGTATGTTTTGGCTTCATCACTAACCACGTATGATTATAGTCTGCCTACACCTTCACAGACCAATTCGGTTGATTAGTGTGACCTACTGAACAGTTCGTCTCACATAAGATTCTAAATCAATAACTCACCAATCTCGTCTGCAGTTTTACTCGTCTCTCAGTTTATATGAACATCAGAGAAGAAATATATATTAATCTATTCGCTAGAGATATGCTAATGAACAATGAACATGAGATCCAAGCTCATTAACAGAGATGAAGAAACTAATTTTCAATTGTGTATCTTTCTTGTCTTCCTTTCATAAATATTTCACGTTGTTAGTCCTCATAGTCTTCCTTTATTCACATTTTCCATTGTGAATCTTTACAACACCAAGAAGATGAAGCTGTACGAGAATTGAAAACTCTATGTTCATTCCATGGGGTTCCTTCCATGCGTTTTCGAGCTTTTCAAAGTAATGATACGAAACATTGTAAGAAGAAATATCGTCAAATGCTTTTGGAAATGGCCAAAATCCATAAAGGTGCGTTTCATTACAGCGACTTAATGCATCACTGGTGTAGTAGAAACCTTTGAAATAGGAAAATATGAATTTGGTTAATTAATAAAGATGTTTAAGTTGCTATATAAGGAAATAAGGAACCTTAGGCTATTAGGAAGAAGAAAACCAAATCAAAAATAAGCGAGCGCGAGCCAGCAGTTTTTCGCTACTTGTAACAGCATTCTAATAAGTGGCGTGTGCAAATGGGGTGGGTAAGGATGGCACGGCCCCACCTCCGATTATCAGCCAGTGTTAAGTGATTCAGTCGGGGGATTTTTGCATTCAGCCATGGAAGAATTGGACCAATAATTCGGTTGTGTTCACGCCCCTCGCAACATCACACAGAGTATTTATTATAAACAGCCTTGCGTTTAGAGATAATTATGTAGCCTTAATTCATAACTAAGTTGTACATTTTTTGTGGTAGTAGTAATTTTGTTGAAATGATTTTAAAATTTAAAATATTTATAACATAAAATAGACCTAATCTATTATCAGTTCCTGGTCTTAGGATTTCACCAATAACTTAACCGAACAATTCATATTTTTTTTTGGGAAAATTTTCCTTTCATTGCCTTATCATCTATTTGATTTTATGGTATAGTATTGTGATGTCGGGAGGCTCACGAATTTTCCTGTGAACCCTGCAACCAGTGGCGTGCGCTTTAATGACTCTATGGCAGTGCCCCTCCATTATATAATATGACCCTTCCACACAAGTTCAGCACCATAACCTAATTTGTGGTGAAAATTTTGAATTTGGCCCATACCTTTGAAATCCTGTGCATGCGAGACGCTTAACCTTTGATAAATGAACCAGTAAATAAGACAGAACAATCACTACCTCAACATACATAATGATTAATTGTAAACTGTCTTACTGTGAGAACGGTAAATGTTAATTGCTCAAAGTTTAGGTTTTAAAGCTTTTCCAAAGTGTTTAGTGTGTTTTTCTTTCGAAGCCTTACCTGTAGAGGGGAGCCTCTTCTTTCCACGTCGAATCCAATAGTCATGGAAGGACTTATAATGATAAGGATGAGCTAGCACAAATACGTTTTCCTTGATGTTATAGCCGCTGATTGCTTTCATACACAGGTCCAAGGTAGAACGGCCACTGAAACAGGCTCCCCACAGATAGCCGTGATACTGCTGCATATCCGATACAAACTTCTTCAGAGAGGACTGTTTTGCAATTCCTTTGTATCTAAAAGAGATAATACTAACAAATTAAAGCAGACATAAATGAAAACATTATTATAAGTCTTTGTAATAGAGATATTTGGCGTGATAAACTTCCCCAAACAAATATGAAAATTTGTATGTCATCATTAAATTGACTATATTTAGCGTTACTTCGCACACATTGGCTCGATTAATTCCAAACATGACATCATCGAATGATATGTGCTTCATATTTTGTATGTTATTCTTTTATTCTTTATTGCTAAGTTTATTTTCTGTTTTGAAAACTGGAAGGTGCGTGTAAAATCGGAATAGTAGCATATACTTTTAAAGTTCAGAGCGTCTTCCATGTTCAGTTATAATTGCCCCTGGGCTACGGCTTCCGGCATTCGTCACACGTCATTTCAATCGTTGATTTCGAAATCGCATTTTTGAGGCCCATTTTCGTAAGTTTTACATTTATCATTATATATTGCATGTATTAAATGTAAGATAAGTTGCATTAATGTTTAAGGAAAACCTATATTTGAATTTAGTGTTCGATAAGCCATATTCGCCAAGATTATTTTAGATTTTACCAAGTCATACTTCTCCGTCACCATTGGTTTTAATATGTGTCTATAAGTTACTGAATAACATAATTTCGTATATTAAGCGTCAGGTTTCTCGTGAAATATTCTGGAATTTTAACTGTCTACGCACTTCGAACCTGTAGTAGGCTATATAGATTGAGACATATTCATTCCCATGAGTATTATTTCCTTTGCTGTTTAAGTAATTATGAACCATGTTTGATGTAGAAGTTTAAGATACAATGTTGTCAATTTCTGTATTGATTGAACCACCGCCACTACCTCACCATACCTATATACCGTACTACACTATGTATATATATATTATACCAGGTTTTACGTTACGCCATCGTTATTATTGTCACCCGACACCGTCAAATTGATACAAGGGCGGCGGAACCGGGGGGGGGGGACAGGGGGCACGTGCCCCCCACTTTTCCTGAGGTTAAAATGTGCCCTTTTTCTACCAAAACATTTCTAAATAAAAAAAAGAGTTAACAAAGCGAAACCCACGTCGAATGAAATATTTCGGGAATTTTTAAATGTTACTACCACAGGCGTAGGAGCCCAATTTGAATTGGGGAGGCTGTAACGACTTGCCCGAAAAATATTACCTACGCGCGCGTTCAACATCTTAATGTGCATATCATATAGGCATGCGTTGGTTATTACATCGCATGCCAATAACATACAATCATTTGCCGTGTTATAACCCTTCCAAATTGGTTAGAATTTTTGGGAAAGTCGTTACAATAATAATGATCATAATAATATCAGTTTAACCATTGAAAAACACATAGAAAATTATTTTTCTTTCAGTATTTTGACATGTTTCATTTGCTTTCATGCATGTATCGATCGCGTGTGCAGGGACTTGGACTTTATAATGATTTCACCTCATTTTGTCTTTTTCCTTGTTTCCCAATTTGCACATTAGATATTGCAGTGCTTATATGCATTGTTTCCTTGAGGGGGGGGGGGTGGTGGCGTTGATGGAGTGATGTGTATACGCAAATAAGATAATACAATAAGAGTTATAAAGGGTACTAAATATCAGGCTGCATCAGTCCAATCGAATTTCTGCTAAGTGCCCTTCGACGTTGGTGCCCCTACAGATTGAAAGTGCTTCCGCCGCCCTTGAATTGATATCATTGAACAGTGCGTTCAATACAAGGGTCAAGAGATCATTTCTCGCAGTCGTGCGTTTCCGTTTTTTTTTTCGGAGTCAAGATTTTTTATCGCTAACAGTGTGTATTTGCAAATGATGAATCTAACATATTTGAAGCTCGAAACATGTCTTTAAAGATAGCATTGGTTTCAGTGTCAACACTTCTAACATTTTACCTGGAAAATATGAAAAGAAAAGACAGAGAAAAGTAAAATGTTTCATATCTTAGTGGTAGCAGACGATGACGGTTTGGGTTGGGTCCCCATGCAAGCGACGATGTAAAACACGCAACTAATACTTGTGCTTTGTATTTTACCCCTATAACAATTCCAGTAAGGAAGGTCGTCATTCCACTGTAAGCTTTTGCCACTTGTACCGAACATTGTTAGTTCTGCTTTGTTGACTTATGCATACTCTGGAGATCAATCATGATGCCAACCAACTCGAAATCATCTGTGAACCCTGCCCGGGTTCGAATCCCGGTGGAGACTGGAAGTTTTTTTCACTGTTCTGGATTTTCCAACTCACTACAATTTCAACTATATATAAATATTCATTTGGCTTTGTCGTTTACCTCCATTTCATTAACATGAAGTCTGTTCAAAGTATCTCTTTCGAGATCCGGCTTTAGGAATCTTAAATGATTTCGAGATGGTTAGCATCATGTTTAATCTCTAGTGTAAGGCAAACATATGTCACCAAAACAGAAATCGTATTGTTGGATACAGGTGACAAACTCCTACAGTGCAATTACGACCTTCCTTATAGGTTTCGAATCTCTGGACATACAATCGGCGTCCATCGTCTAATGGTTAGGGTGTCCGCATATAAAGCGGAAGGCCCGGGTTCGAATCCCGGTGGAGGTTGGAAGTTTTTTCACTGTTCTGGATTTTCCAACTCACTATGATTTCAATCATATTTATATTCATTTGCCGTTGTCGTTTACCTCTATTTCATTATCATAAAGTATGTTCAAAGTATCTCTTTTGAGATCCGGCTTAAGGAATCACAAATAATTTCGAGTTGGTTAGCATCGTGTTTGATCTCTGGAGTAAGGCAAACATATGTCACCAAAACAGAACTAGTATTGTTCGATACAGGTGACAATCGCCTACAGTGGAAGAACGACCTTCCT
Organism: Apostichopus japonicus; assembly: GCF_037975245.1. Lineage (NCBI taxonomy): Eukaryota > Metazoa > Echinodermata > Holothuroidea > Aspidochirotida > Stichopodidae > Apostichopus > Apostichopus japonicus. Next base: position 14,366,100 of record NC_092566.1, read on the forward strand.
TACCGGTTTCGAACCTCTGGACATACAATCAGCGTCCATAGTCTAGTAGTTAGGGTGTTACCAGATGTATATATATATATATATATATATATATATATATATATATATATATATATATATATATATATATATATTTATATATATATATATATATATATATATATATATATATATATATATATATATATATATATATATATAAAACTAACCTTTTTTCAAAGATGCTCGGGTTAAACGAGGTGAGGTTACTTTTAGTTCCTGCATCAGCTGCAAAAGGTTTCAGAGGTGCAGCGTTACACCTGTAGATTTTCAAAAGGAGATAATATCCAAGGCCGTAGAAATTCAAGATGAGGCTATTATTTGAAAATAAACTAAAGAAAGTCGTCATGAATTACTGTTTTTGAGTGTGAGATTCCACATTTTCATATTAATTTACGTACGTAAATTCAATAATTAGGTTATATAATGAGGTAATAAACAGACTCAACGCACTTGCTCATGTCCCTGGTTTCTTTACCTTGCTTCGCCAATAAAAACAATCCAGAGCATTTGTTCCAAAATCTGTCTTCAAATTTAGTTTGTCTTCTTCCCTTAACTTTACGATACTGTACGATTTGTTATCCAAAAGATATATTACTCTAACCTGTATACAAAATCAGCTTCGTCTATATGCTTTCCACAATTAGAGTGAAGGAGAGAGCCACTGTTGCCCACCACACTGCACCGGGTTAGCCTATCAAACGTAGCTTTCTGTGTGTAAAAAAAAATGAACAATAAGAACAGAATGTCACACATTTTAATCTACTTCACTCTGTTAGAAACTGAGCCCTCGTGCCTAGGCATATAACTAGATCAACGTATTTCATTCATCATTAAACAATGTAAACTTTCCTTTTTAAATTGGTATAAGTCTCATTCTAATATCTTGAGAAAAGGCCTCGCCAATTTCCAGCTAAAAAAAGAAGTGACATTATGATTATCCTGGAAACACAGATCTTACTGTTGATTTCGGCTCATAGCAACCAAGAAAACCTGGTATAACTCTTGTCACTAGTCAAATCATTTCAAAACGTTTTATAATTTACATATCTGTCCCTAAAACATTTGTAAATTTCTTTTTGATTGGACAGGAAAAACCCTCGTCATTTGACGTCGAAATGGTAACAGGCTAAGAAATCTTGAACGCTCTGTTTGTATTTCTTTGTTTGGGGATTACGTAATACCTCATCGCGTGCCCTTAGCGATGACGCTTGCAATCTACAAACGTAACCTGCACTTTCCCCATACCCTGCTCCGTCGTGTTAACCTATAATTTCATTTTCAACGCTGTTTCATTAACAAAATTACTTTTATTCTATTTAGCTCTCTTTTAAAAGAGTAAAAAGTTAATATCAAACACTCCAAGCAAAAGCTTTTAGCCATGTCGGACCGTTGTTGTGGAACAAGTTACCATCAGAAATACGAAGCCTCACCTCTATCAGCACTTTCAAAGCAGCGTTAAGGACGTTTTTATTCAAACAATCCTATTGTTAAGTGTATTCAATTGTATTTTTGAATTTTGGATGTTGTCTTGTTGAACCCTGGGATTTTGCGCTATATAAGCATCGGTGTGATAATATTATAATAATAATAACTGTTGAAATCTTTTTTAAATTAGTAAACGGTCAACACCACTTTTGTCCAGGGAACTTAAAATTGGAGACGGTGACCCGTACACTTGTGAAACATATCACTTGGCATTTGCCAGAGTGAATTTTGTTTGATACTTCAAAATTGTTCTCCAGTTCGGGAATCTTTGAGGACAAATTTGGCAAGGCAGTTTTTACTTGGGAACGAAAACTACCATATCTCTTCCCTGTATAATAATGGAATTGTCCAACATATTTGTTAACGTGAGTTACAGCAAGAGCGATCTTGTCACTTTGCTTTGTAACGATTACCTTAACCTCGCCAATTAACTGACCGACTCCGCGAAAAATCCTGCTATGCGCGACTTATATAGGTCAACATTCTCATATGTCTATATATGTAGTAAAGCACACGCAACAATGAAAAGGAAATAATTCAGAAACGAACTACTCAATCAGGAAATATAAATGTTGAAACCAGCCGATTCACACAGAGATTACAGTAACTACTGTAAATCTAAAGTTTTGTACCACAGTAAATACTGGATCGTGCTGACAAATCTGATAAATCTTAAGTTTACAGTAAGAACTGAGGATATGTGTAATTCCAACAAGTCCCAACAACTTGAATTGTTAGAATTACACATATCCTCAGTTCTTACTGTAATCCTAATAGCACATGCTACCGAATTATAGCACGATCTAGTTTCTACTGTGGTACAAAACTGTAAGATTTACAGTAGTAACTGTGTTCTCTATGTGTATCGGGTGTTGAAACTGAAGGTTATCAAGTACGTTATAAGATTCAATCTACGTACATATAGAAGTACCTTACAATACTCCGATTAGTGTAAGTTGCCCGAAGAGTTAACCGGAAATAGTCTTATAGGGATCGCACTGAAGTGATTTTGTTTGCATATTTTCAGTCATAATCAGTCTTTTCTATGTTTTGGGAAAAAATTCGCAACGAGAACTGGCATTTGGGTTGTTGATCACTCTCCATGCTGAACTTCGACCCTCTCCTAGCCCAAATGGAATTTGATAATAGCCCAAAACATCATATGGTGGGTAGGAAATGTTTTTCGAATACTTCTATCTATGCTCTAACGGCATATTGTGACGATTTTAGTGTGTGGACCTACCGAGTGGGAACGGTCACTGTCATATTCTTATAACTTACTTTCCATGCGGATCTTAACAGTCTACATTAAAAACTCCTTTTAATTCTGGTCGCATTATTGTTCCTTAATACCAATGGTTCTGTAGGGTTACTGCTGCTGTTTTTCCTGAGAATATTATGTCCGTCAGAGTCTAATGTTGTTTGTTTTCATTATTTACCAATTATAATACAGGCTGAGTCCACATTTGCCCATAAGATGTTAGTGAACTCTCTTTCTTGTTCGTAACAACTGTATAGTAGAGGATATTAGTTTCGGGAGAGTTTAAGTTTGTTCATATAAGTATCCGACTCGAAACACGAACACTCTGAGTTTCCTTTTGTCAATTTGCTTTGGAACTAAACTTCGATCATAACTTTCTTGTTACCTTCGCATTACATTATCGTATTTGTATCACATGGTATTTACCTGCACGGAGAACGAGTGTCCATAAATTATCTAGACCTATGTGCACATACAATCATACAAGTTAATGACTTCAAGAATCTTGCAGTGAATGATCCGAAAGCCTGGGCTGGTGAATGAGGTAAAACATAGGAAGTTGATGATCCCATGTTGTTAAATGAACCAAGGACAGCACTGACCAGGTAGACACTGACACACTTCACTGAACAATGATGTAATTCTTACCTTTGGTAAAGATTTATAAAATGTGGATGACACTTTCCATAAGCCTTTCTCGTAGACAAAAGGTAAGGTTGATCCGATCGGAGAATTTTCTTGAGTAACAAACAAAAGATTAGTTATATTTGATCCCAACTCCTGGTGAATTCCTTCCCTATGACAAAGAAAAAACAAAACGTTGCCTGTCGGTAGAACATAGTAATGTTTATCTTTGTATTTTCTTTCAATAGTGGTAAGCGGATATAAAGACCAAAGACCCACCCACAACTGAATATTATCCTTTGAGCATTTATAGGGATAATATTTGAGGAGAATTATTCACGATCATGCTATAGAAAGTAACTGCATGTAACTGAAGGAGCACTTTTCGAAAATTCCACCTGACAATATTACATAAACCAAATGCACAAGGCGCTCAAACGGTTACCTTTGATGGTTTTCATGATAACTGCAAGCCTCTAAACATATTCTTGCTATACATTACACCATAACTGTGCGTCTCATTTTAACTGCATATGGCATGTCAGGTTATATGAACATTGAGAGATTCGTGTGCATTTCTAACACTGCAGCAGATATACACCCTCGGTCTGCATAATTAACCACCCACAACGAATGGTCATGTATGTGAATAGGTTAGATGAATGTTGGTGTGAACTGGCAAGCTGCAACAAACATATTGTGAACTTTATTTATTACATTAAATCCTTATTACAATTGCACCCTAAATTACATATTTGTTGGATTCTCCGTTGAAAATTGTTCAGTTGTGTCAATATTGTGAACACCTTATTATTCTGCATTAAGTGCCAAATGCTAAACCTAGCCCAAAATTTGTTGATAAATTTATTAAGAAATATTGTTAACCCATATCCTGAAAATGGAATGGTTGCATAATCACACCGGAATTCTAATTTGTTTGCAGTTTAGAGGTATTTTGACTTCTATGCATATAAAGAGATGTCTAATGTACAAAAGAAACCTTGCTCTATGCCAGATAGTAGCAGTGTATCTAGCGCCGAAGTTCTATAACAGAGAAATTTTCCTTACCAGAGTAAATAGTTATAAACGAAATATATTTAATTCAACAATAATTGCAATCCCTGAAAAGGTGATAGATATTGTCTTTATCTATCACTTGTTCATGTACTATGTAAGCGTTAATATTGGTTCGGGTGGAGGAAGGGGAGGGGTGTAGCATGTTATATGAACGGTGCTTGTTCTCCTACTATTTAACAACTGTATGGCAATATATATTGCGTAGTCTCTATAATTATGTAACAGACTGACTATAATTGCACAAGCTACAAGCAAATCTATATAAAACGTGTGAATCATAGCAGCTTTCTATCTATAGCTGTGTAACAAATAATATTGGAATGGTCATCAGTTAAAGAAAAAAACATAATATGGGGAATATTCAGTAATAAAAACTATAGTGAACATCATTGCCAACATGTTTTATGTGTGGCGATACACACAGCATTCCTCCTTGATATAGGTTACCACAATTATACGGTGTCCACTTGTCAACTGTCCCGCCACCATTGTCATCATTTACTTAATAACATATCGTAGTTTGCACGCTATATGTAAACTACTAACCTCAGTGTTTCAATGTTTCTTCGGTTGAATTTGTGTTTACGTTGTAACAACTTTTCATACAGAAACAATTTCTCATTCTGCTCATCCAAAATTAAGGCAGTGTGGCTGGAGATATTCCTGTGACGAAAATGATAAAAATGCTCCGTTTTGAACTGCAACAGAAGGATTGTTGATATTGTGATCAAATCTTTTGCAAATGCCTATACTTATACTATTGAAAACTCTTTTCCGCAGGCCATAAGGCCTAAGCCTCTGCTCTAAACATGAACCCAACAACATGGTAGATCATAAAATGTCAACAATAATGGGCAAATATGTTCAACATTTCGCCGAACGTTGGTCATCGTATCAGGTAGCAGAAATACATATAGAAAAGAAAGAACAACAAACTTCAGTTTCACATGCATGTTGGGCAAAACTAGACTACATTGATTAAAAGCACACTCTCAGCTAGGAAATTTTTAGAGGGCGGGCCAATTTCATATGTTTCGATGGTTCACCGTTAATCACGTGACACGGTATTTGTAATATACTGCCAGTGTACAGTGTACCCTGTATGTAAATATACGTACAGTATTTGCTGACCAAATTGTTGTATTTTTTAAGCTTTTAACACCCTCCCCCCAGTTTTGCACGTTTTTTGGACATTTGGAAAGCTTACTCCCTAAAAATAACCAAAATTACCTCAATATAATACCACTTCTCTCTGGACCTGACCTGTCTGAGCTTAGAGGTTCAGAGCATAGCAAAGAGCATCCAAAGTCAATGGATTTATCCTTAGGCCTACACTACGGTTAGTTAATCGACGAATGTGTCAATTTAGGGGTATGAGAGAACTTGACAGAGCAGACATTTTGTGGCCAAATTCAGCTCAATTGTACGGTGCATAAGCACAGAACCTTAAATATTTTGAGATCATAACATTTCTGAGGAACTACTGTAATATATAGCACAGTTTCATGCAGTGGTAGCATAACACACGTAACGTGTATATTGCGGTGGAAGGCACAGGTTGCTTTATTGTGGGTCCCAATGCCAAAAGCAGTGAGCGACAAAACGGACATGAAATGAAAAGTGTACTTGAGCTGGTGCTACGTACGTGGACTGGGTCTCCAAAAACGATCTACTGGAACAGAGATCGGGGATCGACAAAATGACCAATGCTACCTTCGCGGAGCATTTACTGGCATGGCAGATCATACGAGAAGGTAGGCAGCAAATTATGCTAACGACTAACGTTATATATTTACTATTTAGGCTACTGCATACTGTTTTCCTGCGGAAGTGTTTGGTCTGCCGCAGGCTTCATTGTTAAATTGTTCAATAGATCATGCTAGCTAGGCCTACTACTACGAGTACTACAAACTAAGGCAACTAATACACCGAGAGACATAGGCTAGTACAGTAGTAGTATAGTCAGTTTTGCGAAGTTCGGACACCCCTAAGAAATACGCGATTTCACGATGAGACAACCTACAGCAAGAGCCAATTGCACGAAAAACTACGAAGTTACAGTTATTTTCTCTCCAAAATGACCCAACCATATCAAGTATAGTTTCAGGTGATTTATACCATGAGATATAGTTTTGGGGTGTTTTAAGGCTTAGGTGTCCGAACTCCGCAGTGTCCATGTTACTGCAGTGCAGGCTGCTGTACAAACTGTAGCCTAGCCTAGGCCGAACATTTCATGAAGTGTTATTTATGCTTTTCTACTTATATTCGCCTACTAAGCATGATCAGTATGGAAGTGTGCGGTATCATGTGTCTGGTTTATGATTCGGTAGCTTTGCAAATATGAATAGGACTTAGCCTAAATTAGTGTAATATGGATTTGGTAGGGAGATCTCCCCACAAGAAAATTAAACTCGAAAGAAATGCAACTTCACATGAGCGGAGCAATAGCAAAAGTAGGACTACTGTAGCCTAGCTCCAGGCCCAGATTTATAAAATTATGCACCATGGAGGGCCTGCCTCAATTTGATGGTTATTCCTGTCAAGAGCATTTTTGATATGGGCATATTTATTTTGTAACTGTAAGTCTAGTATGCAATGAGATACGTGAGGGACGGGCCTATACGCAATAAAGTAACTGTTTTCATTTCCTACTCTAATTTACCAGCACAATTATAGAGTTCCTAGCAACAAATAAATTAGTCTGACAACTTGAAAATTTACTGCATATTGGCATGCATGGTCATTCTCAGTTATAGACTACTAATTTGTGTAGCCATTTCAGTTCTTAAGTGGTGAAATAACCTCGAATCTGCTGAGCAACTCCAAGATGAATTAAGTTACTAAGGCATTGGGTTCTTTTACTTTTTTAAGTCTAATATGCATAGGCTAGGATATTTACTTTGCTTCACTTGTTTGTCAATCCGCATAGCCACTTTAGCTGTGGATGATTCTCCACTTGCAAAGAAAAAATGTACGCATTAATTTAAAGGCCGTGGCTATTCTTACAACTAGTCGTAACAATTATTTATAAACTATTCTTATGACATCGGCGAATTCATGCGCAGTTAAGTAAATAAAGCAACTGCGCATGTAGTAGGGGTTAACCTAACCCTAACCCCTAACCCTAACCCAACCCTTAACCGGAAAATATTGTTACTCCTAGTCGTCAAAAAAGAGTACTCCTAGTTGTAAAAATAGCCACGTTAAAGCAACTGTGCATGCGTAAAAGGGAATTATTGTTACAACTAGTCGTAAGAATAGCCACTTTGTAATTTAAACTCTTTCACCCAAATTAGAGTTTGCCTATAATACTCCCAACTTGGTATAGTAACTTTAAAAAACGGTAGCGGCTTTTCCTGTAACTGTAGTGTAAAGTGATAAATGATATTACTAAGTTTTCCAAATTAATTCAAAACTCAAAAGTCTTCTCAGAAAGAAGCTACACTAGCTCTACAGGCTCCTTTGTTGAATTAGTGAAGGATAGTAGATATTGTTCACATGTTTATGCATTCATAACATGATAGTTTGCTATCATCGTTGTTTAATCATAAAATCAAGGACAACATAAACAAATCAATGTCACCAATAATTGTGAATGCCACCATTTTATGTTCGACAAAATTTATCACATTTAATTTAAAGGATACACCATGCATGGCACATTGACGGACACTGAAGCGCATATTGTAGTTGTAATAACGCACCAAATATGCGCTTCATCGGACATGACGCACCATTCCGGGGGTCGTTGAGTCCGTCTTACAATAATTGATAATTTCATCATGATATAGAAATTAAAGACATTTGCCAAAATATAACCACATCATAGGCTTCATAGCTCTACACATAATCTTATCATGCAGTTCTAAAAATTATACAAAATGAAAATGATACTACTGATTTGTGAGAGAACTAGAATGGTCACCCATTATATACCATATCATGTTTCTATAGTATATATCTTTTAAACACTTCATTGCTTAGGGCACACCTGTAGAATATTCCGTAATTTTTAGTCTTGGAAATAAGCAAAGCCTAGCTATATTTTTGAAAGCAATTATGCATCCCTGAACATGATGAAATTTGGTGACATATTAGTGTATGAGCAAGCCTACTGGGACATTGCCATTGTAACATCAAACGTTATGACATTTAGTGTATGTAAGGTATTAGTAGATGAGTTATAATACTGCAGGTGTATACTACTAACATAGAAATAAGAAATATAATATAAATTGTTGCACATCACTAGTTTAGGTTTGCACTATATTAGTAAATGGACCATTCTTGAATACTTGCAGAGTTGACACTATACATACTGTAAATCATAAAGCAGATGTGATGAATTTATGCTGCCAATAGCAAAGTTCTGTATTAACTAGTAGTGTTATTACTGTTCTGTGTTTGCAAAATTGATTTGAATTTTTGACTATTTAGTGAAGGGCAAAATGTGGTATGCAGTAATTTATTTTGGAAGTTATATAATTCACTATGTCAGGGATTTGCTCACACTGGACAGCTACTGTACGCCCAGCAGTTCTGAATGCCACCCCGCACAAACAGTATTTAACCTTTTTCGCCCAGCACTTTTTGATGATAATTTAATAAGTTTTACCATAACCAAAATCTGGGAGAATATATGGCACAGAATAGGAATATAGCACCACCTAAGCATACTTCATGTGCAAAATTTGTCCATTTGGGGGGGGGGGTACCCCACCCATGAAATCCCTCTCCCAGAGTGTGGATCACACTACCGCCCAATCTGCCTGGCACTCAAATATTCATGAGCACTTCCCTGCTATGCGCACAGTATGCATTCTGATATATTATTAACTTTGCACATCCCCGGTATTATTTGTCTTTTTCAGTTGAAGGTGTGTGCCCAATTAAGAAACTCGAGAGGTTGGTATCCAAACTGATCAACCAGAAAAGATAACACCAGTTCCTCAATGAAAGGCCATGCCCAACAGAGGCTGATGCAGCAATGCACTCCAGCAGCTATACCCCAGTGGAGACTGGTAATTTTTTGATGTACATACTGTAACCATTCCATGCTGTAAATAAGTCTACATTTTAACTAGGTCTGCAGTCTACTACTGTAGGACTCTATATGACTAACCAGATTTAGGACATTGGACACATTTATTCATTTATTGTATTATGTTATATTAATGACATAGACATGTAGTGCTAAATATGGTGCTAATACAGCCACTGGAGGTCTGTAAATGTGAGGGACCCAAAAATGTTCAAACCCCACAAGTTAATGAAAACAGCACCTGTAGTATTTTTCCTTATCTCTGAAAAATAAAGACATTTACCAATCTTGTAGAATGTGCTACCTACCTGTCTGAAGCATTTTGTGTTCAAAAATTGCACATTTATTCTTTTCTCTTTATGTTTTCTTTTTATGTTTCATGATGATGTGGCATCATTCGTACATACAGTACAGTACTTGCACTGATTAAAGATAGTTACTCTTAACTGCCTATACTGTAGTTGTCATCTGATCAGGTTGTCATGTGCATATCGTTTCATATCAGCAAAGACATTGACATTTTTGGCAAATTTTGAGTGTGAGCTATATTTCTAGTTTAACGTGTTAGGGGCAACATTAAGGGGTCTACTTTCACCCAGATTTGAACAATAATTTTTAGTTATTACAATGAGTGCAAGTTACAATCTCAGTGAATAAACAAACATAACATTTATGCTGGCTCCAACCCAGTTACCTTGGCTATGAGCCTGAATGTCTCTTTTGCAATTAAAATCAAATAAATCATATCTTGGAAAATCATTTGAACAGGTATATCTTTGTGACACTTCTGTCCTCACACAATGCCATAAATATGTCTTTTTTCCATTTTCATTTTACATTACAGATGTACAGAACATCCTTGGAGGAACAGTACAGCACAGCATAGCGTTATGGCATGATGGATGTTTTGCAAGCAGATATAAGTTAACGACATATCTCTATAGGCCCAGGGGATTGAATCCTTAGGTAGCCGTCCTGAGCTAGTGCGAATCAGCAGAGAGAGGTTGTGGATGCTACGCCTTCGCACCATTCAACCTCATGGGCTCAACATTCAGGAAGGACATGACTAACTTTTCTTCATTCCCCCTCCTTCTCCCCTTGCCCCCTCCCCCATTACTCCTCTTCTCATAGCTTTTTCCACCCCTTTTTTTCTCCACACTTTTCTGTCGTTGTCCTTCTCCAGTTTATTCCCTACCCCTTCCCTTTATCCTCTCTTTGTCCCTCCACTGTTTATCTTCTACCTATCCTCTTCCCCTGTTGGTTTTTATCTTTCATTCTTCTCTCCATCCCTTGTCTACTAACCCCCTTACATCTATCTCTTTGTGTTCACCATGCTCATTAACCTGTCCGTATTATGTGCGTGTTTTTTTCTACACAGGCTCTCTAGTGGATAAGCTGTTTGCTCACTGTTTTATTTTATTTTGAACTCAAGTATTGAAGAACGTTAGGCCAGAAGCAAGTCGTTTCGTCAAATAACAGTACATAAGCAGCACACATTCAGTCACATGTTTATAGAGAATAACACGACGAAACTATTCGCATTTTATTTCTTCAGCAATTTCTCCAACAAAAATCGGCAGCACGAGATCATACGGGCCCATATGACTTTCCATAACAACTACCTGCTGTTACGAGCTGGTATAGCGTTTTCCCAGCAGTACAATATGCACTGTTCCATATAGCAAATCGAAAAATTGCGTAACTCGAATAGCACACAGTACAATTACACAGTGTGCCTTTAGGTTACGCATCACTGAGAGGCAGATTAGAATCTCGGAAATCTGATACCTTCGCGGTAACGGTACCCATTTGCGTATGCTGTTTAGGTTGAAAGTTCAATTGTTCGGTTTGGTATCTGGTGGTATGTGCTTATATATCAACTATTTTATAGTTTGATTTTATACTGTTTTATGCAAACATTATTTGTGTTTCATATGATATTGACTTGTTCATTGCATTGTGTGGGTCAACCAACTTGGCAATAATGTTGCAATGCCGTCCATATACCTCGCGAAAATATGAACAACCGTTATTCACCACAGTGGGTTTTTTTTTCACTACATTATATATATATATATATATATATATATATATATATATAGCCATATTATGTACCGTTCAGTATAGCATGTTACTTTTGTTACATGGTTATATGATTTAAATAATAGCTTCATGGTCGTTAGATTACTTAAAGCATGTAGGAAAATATCTCTAAATGCAATGACAGTTCCTCCACCTGACTAAATATCTGTTGGTGGAAAAACGTGTTTCGATTACAGTGTCGCGAGTGCCCAGTGTAACTGTAGTTCCCTTATTAGCCACGGTTAACACGTTGTAGGGAATACCAAATGCATTTAGTATAAAGAGTGAGTAGTAATATGAATAACCATTACATGGTCAAATATTGCTCAATATTCTTAGCAGTGTATACGTATGATGTACAGATGCGGTACACTTTTTAGTTGACACAAGTTTGATTTGTGTTCTGGCAAGCAGTCTCCTTAAATGACCTATAAAGCTATAAGGGTGATAATGTGGTCTTTATTACAGATATAAGAAAACAGTGAATTACTGAGGAACCATACTGAGAACCAAACTTATTATATTTTATTATTATATATTTGGATATTAAATTATTGCCTCGACGTCTAAGTATCACATTAGCAATATAAAATTGTTACAGCATACAGCATACAGCATGCGGCATACAGCATACAACATACAGTACAGCAAACAGCATACAGTTTAGAATAAGAAAAGAGCAACCCAAAGTGTTCTGCCACTTTAAATGAAAACAGGATCCAAGTTTGGCAGGCGACTTTCATAAGCATTTCGAGTAATTCCTAAAATAATATTACAAGTGAGAACACTTAAACACACGTTGTCGTTATTCAACTATTACATTTTAGGTCACTTGATCATAACTAATTTGTTTCTTTGTCATGTGATTGTAGTGTCAATTGTCTTTACTAAATTTCTAACAGGTTTTGTTACAATCTGCGTTTACACATAGACGGCGCTGGCATTTAATGATGGGCTTACCTTGTTGTAAAGATGTTCCTTTGGTATGTTGCTGTTGACTGTACACTCGTGTTCCTTGTGTTGATATTGTCTATTCGTTCTTCCGCCATACACGCCATGCTATTAATTGTCAATGAATATCGTTGCACATAGTACTCGGTGTACCACAAGCCAACGGTTACAGTACCTATAATACACAGTCCCAGACAATATCGTTCCATGTTGGTTTACTCCCAATTAGAATATGAACAGCATCATGTTTAATGAATGATAAATGCTGGTACTGATGATCACGAAAATTAAGAAAGTTCAGAAGATCCACGGAAGAAAACTAACTGTTCAGAGCGCGAGTACTTGAGTTAAGTGACACAAACTGTTAGTATGCATGTTAAAGCAAACATTATATTGACAATGCAGCTATACGATATGTGGCGCAAATCCATTTGACGATATAGCAGGAGTGTTTTCGACGGTTAGATATGCTAAGAAGTCGCGTGTATAGGTTATACGATGTAAACTTGTGTAGTTAAGATATGTTAACAATTCGGAAAACACAGACATTGTGACTTATGAGTGATCTAATGAATATCACAAGCCAAAGCTCTAAGGAGCTAGAGTATACCTTGCAAGCTTTTTGGCTATGGTCACTCTCCAATGGTAGTCGATACAGAATACAAAGCGGAACGATATAGTGTTGTGTGTATAGAAATAAATCAACATGAAAAATTGGAATTCAAAAAAGCAGATTTGAAAGAGCAGAATTTGTTTCGATAGAGCGACATTCGAACCAGTGACCACAGAGTTTGTCTGCCCCATCCCTCCCGAGTCAGCTATCCAGACCTAGCTCGTGGTGACCCATGGTCATTTCTTTGCAAAGGGATGGCGTGGGGTGCCAGCCAGAAGTCACAGTAGGCTATATAGACTCTTTAACAATAACATGCATATAAACTATGTTATAATTACTTAAATCACTATAATAGCTGGATAACCTGATGATTCTTTAGTCACCAATTAGCTCGCGTTTAATTGGTGGCGCTGTCTGGCTGGTCGAATTCCTAGTTTTACAGTATATCGTGGATCACAAGTATTCACCGCAGTCCGTGCGTTATAACGTGTCACCTACAGAATAATTTACTGGTAGAGCGGTCTATTGTGTGCGGGGTTATGGTGGGTGGGGGTAAGGATATTTATATGAGAATGCAATGTTTCCATATACCACATAAATTCGAAATATTTGCAAATAACTCTCTTCTCGATCCGCCAGCGGTCGGAAATCTGGTTAAATGTTTCTATCGCATTGGTGCTTGTTTTATTTTACAGTGTTTTGCATGTTTTCTGACCTCGGGCAGCGATCAGGTTCTTTTTTAACAAAATGCGTGTTACGAAAGATGTATCTTATTTGTTTATACTTGTGTTCATCTCTGCAAGTCAAACACCCACGAAATGTTGGACAAGCAAATAGATACTGACCTTTAAAACCATGTAAACGATTAACTCTTGAACTTTCATAGTTGACCCTGTAACATCTTTTACAATTTCAAACATATATCAACTTCCCACAGGGGTGCAATAGAGGATGGTTTTGGAAAAAGAACACTTCTATCCATTAAGGGAAAGTGTGCTTTTATCTACTTAAGGAGAAATATGCTCCAATACTTAGGGGAAAAATAATACATTTTTTTTTCAGGGGAAAATAGAACAGTTCCCCTTAAATTTAGTAGTTACAAAAAAATGTGTGTGTGTAGAGATATATATAGTTAATGAGTGATTGAAAGTAAAACAGTCAATTCTTTCGAGCACAACTAGCTCTGTCAGTACATGATCACCGAAAGTGACAATGAGTAAAAGGAATTGACATTTTTTATGGAAGAAGAGTGTCGGCATGGCAGTGAAGTTAATACGATTTACTGAGGTCTGTTAGATAAGCAGAAGTTTGGATAATCGGATTATTTTTTATCCGTGTTTGACCAATTAAATTTGATCCCGTTTTTACTTCAAAGGATTTGCTTTGATTTAACTGAGGCCATTTATGATGTTTATGCCGAATGGTGCCGTGGTTTTAAGATTTAGTTCACAGAAATTGTCTTTTCCTTGAATCGAGAAGTAAGCACGTTTTGCAGGTTTGTGTACAGGGCGATGATCCTGTATTTTCTGTTTTGTTTACCTCTGATGAGGTGTCATCCTGAAAAGTTGCCAGACGTAAAATGTCGCTTAGGTACCTAGGTCTCGTAAATGAAACGGCTAGTGGTTCTAAGAAAACTGATGTCAGACGTTCGGTGCATTGAAGCTTCATTACAATTCTTCTGAATGATGTTTGCCAGAAGTGGGAGACCAGGTTTGATTCAGTAACCAATGGTACCCTTTAGGAACTGACGTGACGAGTTTTGTACTTCAATGTGTTGTTGCGGGGTGTGCTTTTGGCCTTTGTGATGGCATTTCCGATAGAACCCCGACATTACTGTCTGTTGAGAAGGTGTAATGACAGTTCGTCGGTGCGAAAATCTAAATCGATTCAGAGGAGTAAATCGGTCAAATGCGCAACGCTTGACTGTATAGATCGTTTCTGGTACAATGCCGTGGATGAAACCTGCTTGGTTAGAGTTAATTTTGCTTGTTCGTGGTTTATTGAAAAAGTCTGTTTTGAGTGAGCCATTTTGTAGGGTCACAGTGGTGTTTCGAAATTTTGAATGTCCTGTCTAGAAAAATCTGCAGTGAATATAATTGTATGACGAAACGAGTCTATGACATCAATGAAGGATTTTATATTTGCCTCATCGTGGGTCCATATCATAAGATGTCGTCAATGAAACGTAACAAGTGTGTAGAATCAAGTTTTGTCGAGGTTCCCCATAAAGATGTTGGCAAAAGAAGGAGCCATTTTCGGTACCCATTGCGGTGCCCTGTGCAGATTGCGGTGCCCTGAATCTGGAGGTAGTGTTTGTTGCCAAATACCAGATTGTTGCTAGTCAAGATAAGTAATTCAGGCAATTCTTTCTTCGTGGGGATTTTACCACTTTCGGTTTGAAAGCTTTTGTGAAGGACAAATTGCCTCTTCGTTAAGTATAGTGTTGGACACATCGGAAGCTACTAACAGAGTGGAAGGGAAAGACTTTTTATTTCCCCAATTATGCGGATGGAATCCGTAGTGTCCTGAACATAGAACGGGATCGCCGAAACAAGAGGGTGGATGAGAAGGTCCACGAATTTTGACATTTTATCATTGGCCGTTCCATTTTATGGGCCTTCTGTGCACGATTACTTCCTTTGTGAATTTGGGCAGAAAAGTAGAAGTGACCCGTTTTTTGGTCGGTTTCACGGAGGTTTTCTCATAAGTTTCTTAATCTTTTGGATGACTCTTTTTTACCTTTGTTGTGATTTCTTGAGTGGGATCAGAATCCAGGAGTCTGAAGTGTTGATGGTTGCCGAGTAGTCTGTTTGCTTCCTCTGTACAGAATTACTTGCCCATTGCAACAATTGCAGAACCTTTGTCGGTTGGCTTGACGACAATGTCATCATTTGATGAGACAGTCGTGGAAGTCAGGGGCAGAGGTCTGAGTTATTACATCATCTTCAATTGCGGAAATAAATTATTGAATAGCCCTTAGGCGGATTCCACGGGCTTTTTCGCTTGAATTTGGAATGCATGTCGTTGTTTTGTTGCATGGTATTATTGCCATTTTCGTGGGCAAAAATTCACGGAGACGTAAGCGTCGATAAAACACATTAAGGTCAAGAGCTTTAGGGCAGAAATTGAGACCTTTGGAGAGAAGGTTGTTTCTCGTTTCGAGAGTTGGCACTCATGAGTAACAACTGCACTATTGGTGGTGTTACATGAGGTCTCTATCGATTTGCCACGGAATTTGCGAGACCTGGTTCTTTGGTGAGGTTATGTTTAGTTTTACCAGAAGACTTAACTACCTCTCTACGGGCGACATTATTCCTATTCAGTTTGTGAATTTGCCTTGAAGCTAGGCCAATCCAGTTGTTACAATATATCAAATGGAGAAGACTGATTGGATTATCGTGGTTACAGTTCTATCAGTATAACCCACTAATTCCAAGTTTCATACTTTCGATTCTTCTGCTTTCCAGATGTAACGCAGCATCATGCGAACCTTTTGCCGCCAATGCAGGAACGAAAAGAAATATCACTTTATTACACCCATCCATATTTTGAAAAAGGTTTGTAAAGTATTTATTGCTCTGTAAACGAAATAAAATCGTTTCACTTGTAAGATCATTTACCGATTGCAACACTTGGTAGTACATTTGCGTAATACGCCAGGAAGTCGAAGTTTTATTCTGTGTATCATTTATACTGTCTTTACTACGAAATCAGAGCAAGTGATCTATATGAATCAATATGTTGTCTGTAATCCATGCATCATCAACTCTTCAATACATGTGATTCCGACGTTAGCGTTCCGTTTCAATATATCGTATGGTTTATGATATCATTATCTGTCTGTATAAATCCGCCGCGATAAATCAGCGTAAAACATTAATTCGTGTTTATTTTTACACGTTTCAAATACTCTCTTTGCAAAATGGCACCGTACTTTTTTAAATGCATTTTTCTAGAGCGTGTATTATGTAAAGAAAACCATTCATCTGTTACATTATTGTCAGCTATCATCCACTATCAGTGTCTCAGGAAGCTATCACCTCTCCCTCTCTATATATCTCTCTCTGTTATATATACAAGTTACGTCGGAAACGTGTCATACCAGCATATTTCTTTTCATTCGTTCAGAATTATCTACCAGTACTTTTCGATTCTTTGAAATCCCAATAAAATGATAAAATGTACAATGCGACACCTTCAAGTTCAACTATTCGAGCTAAGAAAGCAGATAGAATGGGGTTTGGAAATTTTTATTCCCAAATTTCAAGGTTAATTTTATTTGATAATATGCAAAACGTTAGCAAGGTTTCAGATTGTTGTTTAGTTAACGATATAGTTTAAGTTATTTTACGCATCCTGTGTAGTGTTTAGCGTAATGTTAGTCAGGCTTACCTACTCAATAACTGTACGCCAAATGTTATGCATGTAGTAATGTATGGACCTAATAACGTTAGGCTATCCTAGTCCAATAAAGCTACATACAAGCATGTGTTTAACAACTAAACTAGGCCTAACTGACTTTGTACACAGATCGTACAATTTTGTTGTAGCCTTCTGTGATTAGAATCACAAGTATCGGCCCATGATATTTTCTCAATATCTTATTAACTCACTTAACTCCGAAAATTACCTGCCTTGTTGTATGACTAAGGTGAAGAACAGTTCATTGTTTAAGTTGGCAATGTTTTTCAAACCAAAATTCTGTGATATTTGAAGCTTTATTGGCCAAGATAAATTGTAGTATGCTTTTGTTATTTTTTAAAGCATTCCCCACTTAGTGTGGGCCTTATACAAGTTATAGCTGACCCAGTAGAGCCTAGGGACAAGAAACTGGGTCATCTGACCCTGACAAAGTTTATAGTGGCTATCACATATTGTAGCTTCATTGACGTCATTCTAACCTTTATGGTGCATATATTTTTTACAGGGAAGTTTGGAAAAATATTGTCTGACAGGAGTAAGGTTTATACTTAATATAGTGGCTACAATGGCTGCAATGGCGTCGTTCTAATTTTTGCCTATTCTATACTGTACAGGCAATTTTGGGAAAATGTTCTGTTGAACAGGAGTAGGGTTTGCGGTAGTCACCGAAAATTATTGTGTGTTATGGTCTTTGGACTTCCACGCCACAGTCACCGAACTATGTATATAGGAATATCGTTTGTTCTAAATCCGCTATTTTGAAAATGCAGCCTTCAGTACAGGATTAGGGTTCCAAAATGAAACATATATGACAAAATATCGAGTCTGTGAACATGAATCTCACCTCAGTGTACGGATACCATAGAGAAATTGTTCCTAGCACTGGTAGTTAGTGGGTAGCCTCGGAAAGGCGTTTTGAAATTGGGCAAATTTCGCACACCCTCTCGGTGTTATTTCATGCACTATACATGTGTACTGTTCTAAGTATGTACCTGACTTCACAACTACAAGGATTGTAGGAATCATCTCATCGCAAGACACGAAAAATATAACATAAACACAATATTATATAGCATTAACATCAGTGGAAATTAACATACATCTAAAATAATTAAAGTGTCTCGATCACGTGAATCACATTGCATAGAAAACTGTTTAACTGTGTGTACCCACTTCACAATGTTTTTAGCTGTACGCCCGCACTGTACATCTATCGTGGTCTGTCTGTATAGGCTGAGGCCTACATCTTGTGTACAAATTTCGCGAAATTGATAGGTCAAAAATTATACTGTATACTCAGTATGACCTGGTATGAAAGTTGGCATACCGTTATTCAGTTTTCTGTCATATTGGCATGTATTATAACAAAAAAAGCATGAAGAACTTCACACTGACAGCATGCTTTTTTTGGGCTGGACAGGTAGTTGCATATTTGTACTCAGAAGGCCTTTGCAACATTGTAAATTAAAATACTGATAGATGAAATGCCATTTGTTGAGATATTGTCTCGCAAATATGAACTCAAAGGGGTCATTTAAGATGCTAAAATACGATCCATCAGATCTTATGTATTTCATATTTTGTAGAACATCCGAGAATAAAATGAACTCTGAAAGGTGATGGATGTGTTCTAAGTAGAGCAATTCAATCAACATATTCTACTGCACTATGTGGTCTCATTATGATTTTAAATTTCGAAGGGTTCAAGAAGCCAATTATGGCTCATCAACGAACTCCAAAGCAATTTGATGATGGATGAACACCGGCGAAGGCTTGCCGTCTCTTCTCGAATAGTGTTCAGAGAGTAACAAACAAATCCCACTCACTGGACCGTCATTAACATCCTCATCCAACAGACGTGAGTAGAACTCTCAGACTTAGTCACTTTTTTAAATGCCGAGAAAGGTGGTACCAACCTGTTCGTCTCCACTGCGGTGCAGCCATGAACTTAATTACCCATCACTGAAATGCACCAAATTACAATGAAACTTAAAAAACCATCAACAACTGCAGTATAGTAAGTATCAAGGCACGAGTAGGAATCGAACCCCGTCCTCTTTAGCGCAAAGGGGTTCTGAACCATTATTTTAATTTTCATGACGAAGAGACAGAAAGTATGATAAATTCTGTTTTTAGCTTGATCATGTAACCCAACATGCTAACGACAGTGTTGGATTCTGGGTCATCAGAAACCTGTTGATTTCACATGACTGTCAAAATCTATCTAAACTACTTTTTACACTTCACAGGATAACACTGTTCAAAACCGTCATAGAGTAGCATGAACGCCTCCATAAACTGTATGACGCTTTTACCTTGACAGGCTGGAAGGAAGTACCTGGTGGATAACACTTTACCTGATATTTTTCTGTTCTGGAATTCAAAGAGGAGACTTAGGAAACCAATACCACAAGCTTATCAGAGAACTAAGTATTGTTTTATTGAAAGACAATATTAAGATACCAGCAAAATAACCTATCATAATACCACGTGACTTACAAGAGTATGAAAAACGTAGTATTACATCTTGGAATTGTGTTTTAAGTATTCAAGAATCTTCTGTGGAATTAGTTTCATGTTTTAGTTTTCACGGGATGGAAATATGATTTTGGCCAACTTTTCGACACTCTCGTTGACTGAATAATACTGAACGTGCCTGTTTCTCTTGAACAACATATTTCACCGTATTTATCTATATTCTTTGTATTTTCCTCCCGATCGTGCATTGGTAACTTCAATCAAAAACTCAATCAACTGTAATTGTTGTTTTCGTCTCGTACAGCGACACCGCCAAAATTCAAGTCTGTATTGACTTCACTGTTCTTGAACATAACAAGTTTCGCGAGGTCAGATTCCAAACTGCTATGTGTACTGCTATGTCGTCGAATACAATTAAACCACATATCGTATAGATGCATCATCAATATAATATTTGCAACAGCAGGCCTACATTAAATTTTTTGTTAATTAATTTAAGTCCTCGCGTTCTGAACGTTAAGTTTTTTTCCGTGGATCTTCCGAACTTCCGTACCTTATGGGTCATCGAGCACAAACAAATTCACATTCATTAAACATGATCTTATTTTAGTTTGTATAATCATTTCTAAACGGGATTACATCAACATGGGACGACATTGTCGCATTGAGCGTCTAGTAATTATTCTGTGCTTTGTATGTACTGTAACCGTTGGTTGGTGGTACACCGAGTACTATGTGCGACGATATACATTGACAATTCAAGGCGAAGAACGAATAGACATTGTCAACACAAGGAACACGAGTGTACAGGACACAGCAACATACCAAAGGAACATCTTTACAATAAGGTAAACCCATCATTAAATGCAAGCGCCGTCTATGTGTAAACGCTAGATTTGAACGAAATCTGTTATATATTCATTAATGATAATTATGCTACAATTACATCACCGATTCATGTTTAGAGCAGAGGCCTAGGCCTCAAGGCCCTGCGAAGAAGAGTTTTGAATAGTTAGTAGGCATACGCAAAAACTTGATCACAATATCAACAATCCTTTTGTTGCAGTTCAAAACTGAGCATTTCCATCAATTTCATCACAGTAATATCTCCAACCAAACTGCTATTTTTGATGAGCAGAACGAGAAATTGTTTCTGTATGGAAAATTGTTACAACGTGAACACAAATTCAACGGAAAAAACATTGAAAGACTGAGGTAAGTAGCCTACATATATAAGCGTGCAAACTATGATATGTTACTAAGTAAATGATGTAAATGGTGGCGGAACTTTGCCGATCGGTTTTCTTCATTCAGTTCACATATTCCATCACAACAGTAGACTTGTACATTCACACGAAATGTTTTTCCAGTTTCAACCTATGCACATATTATATGACCATTTCGTTCTTGGTAGATCATTATGCAGACCGAAGGTGTGTATCTGCTGTTCAACTGATCTGTGTTCAACTTGACAATACTGCCCAAGACACAACTCTCTCAATAACTATATAGCCCTGACATGACATATGCAGACATATGCAGTCAAAATGAGGCTCACAGTTATGGTGTAATATATGACAAAGATATGTTTAGTGGCTTGTGCATTTGACCAGCATCAATGATGAGGATTACCTTTTTTTCAATGATCCATAGTTCCTCTTAGACAAGCAGGTGGGTTATGTGATATTGCCAGGTGGAATATTCGAAAAGTTTTCATTCAGTTACCTGTAATTCTATGTAATTCTATAGCATGATCGTGAATAATTCTCCTCAACTCTTAACCTTATATATGCCTCAATGATTATTCAACGCTGTTGTGGGTGGTCCTTTATATTTACTTACCACCATTGAAAGAAAAATACAAGAATACAAATTACAATGTTTTACAGACAGGAAACATTTTGTGTTCCTTTTTGCATAGGGAAGAAATTCACCAGGAGTTGGGAACAAATATAACTAATCTATTGTTTGTTACTGAAGAAAATTCTCCGATCGGATCAAAGTTACCTTATGTCAGTGGGAAAGGCCTCTGGAATGTGCCATCCAAATTTTATGAATCACTACCAAAGGTAGGAAAACAATAAACATAACGAAACAACTGTTTTGATGATATGGGTTTTTTATTTCTGGACAACGAAAATCCTCAACCCTAGCATTTTCGTTTTCTAACTAATTATAAATCAGCACGCGCCTCTTCAATTTGTTGGTTTGCTCCTGCTTTGCCTGTCACGTCGAATCTACAGGTAGGTACCACTGTAACATTAGAGTATATGACATAATTCTTCAGGGAAGTGTGTCAGCATCTACATGGTTGGTGCTGTCCTTGGTTCATTTAACAACATGGGATCATCAACTTCCTATGTTTGACCTCATTCACCAGCCCAGGCTTGCGGATCATTCACTGCAAGACTCTTGAAGTCACCAACTTGTATGATTGTATGTGAACATAGGTCTAGATACTCTATGGACACTTTTGCTCTGTGCATGTAAATACCATGTGAAACAGATACGATGGTGTAAAGCGCAGGAAACAAGAAATTTATGATCGAAGTTTAGTTCTAAAGCAAATTGACAAAAGGAAACGAGAGCTCGTGTTTAAGTCGGATACTTATATGAACGAACATAAAATCTCCCGAAACTAATCTCCTTTGATATACAGTTGTTACGAACAAAAAGAGAGTTCACTAACATCTTATGGGCAAATGTGGACTCAGCCTGTATTGGAATTGGTAAATAATGAAAACAATACTAGACGCTCACGAACATGTGTGATATATTTTTAGAAAAACCCAGTTCAACTCCAACCCATCTGCCAGCTCTCCATAAGAAATCTTCCTGAAACATAAAAAAAACTGATGGTGACTGAAAACATGCTAACAAACCCCCTCCAGTGGGTACGTTTATAACTAAATCCGGACGCGTAAGGGTCTAGGGACACATATGAACAACATTGTTCTAATCACTCTAACAGGCATTAGCAATCCTGAAAGAAGCTGTAACTCCCATCAAAATCCATCAAAGATTGACCATTTTACAAGTCTTTTCTTAATTTTTAGTTTTATTTACAATGAAATATTTAGCTAATTATGCACATTAATGATGTAAATCGGATTACTGCCTAATTATCTGTTATGCTGTTACATTGCTATCAAAACGTTCGTTTCAAGGACACTGAACACAGTTTCGTGGCCTCGGGCGGTTTTGTGGTAATTTGTCTTCTTTGAAAAGAGGAACACCATATTATTCAAATGATATATTTGGGCCGGTAATGGGAGGTTAAGTATAGGCTAATTAGGGCCAAAATATGAAAGTTCAATGAGCGCAACGCATCACGTCATAGTTTGCACATATTTAATGAGTTTCCCAGATTTATCAAAACTGCAAAAGTGTATATCTTGGCAATGAAATGATCTCTTTATAAACTTCCAACAGATATTGAATGATATTATTACACAAAACATATGTACCGAATATGGGACAAATTGGCTAGGTGTCCGTAGTTCTTGATTTTTTCAGGCAACGTACACTACTCTGAGTGTGGTACTGTTCTTCTGTATCTCAAGAAGACATCACTGGTAGTCAGTCTAGTCGTTCATTGTAAAATCCGAATCTTACACTGTCAGATCAATTTTTATCAGAGAAAGGCGAAACCGCAAAGAGATCTGGAGGATCTAGCAAGACTGAGCCACGAGCGGCTGACGAAAGCTAGAACAAGCAGATATCAAACACAAAAATTGTTGAATGACTCTTTGTTTTCCTT
Organism: Apostichopus japonicus; assembly: GCF_037975245.1. Lineage (NCBI taxonomy): Eukaryota > Metazoa > Echinodermata > Holothuroidea > Aspidochirotida > Stichopodidae > Apostichopus > Apostichopus japonicus. The sequence continues at coordinate 14,389,936 of NC_092566.1, forward strand.
TGATGAAATGTCCCTCCACGTCGTAAAAGATTACACGACGTATATGGAAATCGTATTACGTACTTGATCACCTTCTGTTCTAACATCTTTATATCTTTATATCTCATAATTGAGTAGTTCTTGTCTGTATTTTCCCCCTTCCATTGATGTGTGTGATTTACTACATAGTTATCAGTGACCGAATCATTCTCCCTCGACTGATGATTGTATAGGGGCCATGGCACCCATCCACCCCCTCACAAAAACCACTGGTAATGTAATGAAAGCCGTGTTTTGAGACTGCAGGATTATTTAATACTACGTTCAAAATTTGTAGGCCTACCGATTGATGAGAATATATCGTGATAAGAATAACAATAGATCAGACTTGTCTATTGGGATTGAGGAAGGTAAATGGAATGCAGCCAACATTACCAGGTGCTCTCTAAACCAATATTAACGAAATGTAAAATTGATTGTTCAGACTTCTAACCAGCAATGTATACAAACTCGTTATTATAGCTGCAACAACATTGCACTATTATAATCGCTATATTAACGCAATTAATACAATTAATCTGATTTTCGAGAAGAGTTTAAACATACATGTTGATATTATACGGGCATATACAAACTTGAATCGTCTGGAGTCGAGTGGGAGTGATGCAACGATAACATACATATAGACATTGCGCTATTTGTACGAGTAATATAGATAAATAAGTTTACTGATGTATATAACAAGCGTCCGTACACGTCAATTTAAATTTTGATATTAATTCATACTTCATAATAAATGAAGGGCAGCTGTTGTTATATTTTGCACTTGTCTTTGTTTACGGTAGGTGTGTAACATACAATATAAAGACCGCCGGTATTGGTTTGATGATTCAATCAAAACTGCTCTATATTTATTTAAAAATTCATCACGTTCAGTCTCAATCTCGGTTATTCTCTTAACAATGACCTATTTTACTTGGTATTGACATTGACACAACACATTAATGGGACAGTGCCACTCACATAAAGTTATTAAGAGTTTAAAGTGTCAACTGTATTTTCTTATTGTTCATTTTTTTTACATTCAGAACTCTACGTTTAATAGGCTAAACCGGTGCAGTGTGGTAGGCAACAGCGGTTCTCTCCTACACTCTAATTGTGGAAGGCATATAGACGAAGCTGATTTTTTATATAGGTAAGTTGACATGAGAGTAATATACCTTTTGGATAACAAATCGTATTGCAGTAAAGGGGGGAAAGATAAATTTGAGACATACAACTACTCTGTGTTTTTTTCTTGGCGGAGCATGCATGGCAAAGAAAGCAGGGACATTTAGAAAGTGCGCTATATGTGGAATCTCACATTCAAAAGCTGTAAATCACTACGAGTTCTTCTTCTGTCACCACTTTGTTGTCAAATAATAGCCTCATCATGAATTTCAACGGCATTTGAAATATTCTCTTTTTAAACTTCTGCAGGTGTAACGCTGCACCCTTGAAACCTTTTGCAGCTGATGCAGGAGCTAAAAGTAACCATACCTCTTTCAACCCAAGCATCTTTCGAAAAAGGTTAGTTCATATCGGTTGTGCAGTTATCTATCAATTTTACAACATTGCTATTATGCCGGTTTGCCCATTATTAACGGTAAGCCAACATTGTTGAAGCATGTGTAAAGAGAATGTCTGATAATATGCTCAGTGTACAACCTGTTGAAAAATGAGTTGAATCATCGATCAACGAGCGTGACTAGTAAAGTAGTTGATCTTTATTCCATCCATCCATCCATCCATCCATCCATCCATCCATCCATCCATCCATCCATCCATCCATCCATCCATCCATCCATCCATCCATCCATCCATCCATCCATCCATCCATCCATCCATCCATCCATCCATCCATCCATCCATCCATCCATCCATCCATCCATCCATCCATCCATCCATCCATCCATCCATCCATCCATCCATCCATCCATCCATCCATCCATCCATCCATCCATCCATCCATCCATCCATCCATCCATCCATCCATCCATCCATCCATCCATCCATCCATCCATCCATCCATCCATCCATCCATCCATCCATCCATCCATCCATCCATCCATCCATCCATCCATCCATCCATCCATCCATCCATCCATCCATCCATCCATCCATCCATCCATCCATCCATCCATCCATCCATCCATCCATCCATCCATCCATCCATCCATCCATCCATCCATCCATCCATCCATCCATCCATCCATCCATCCATCCATCCATCCATCCATCCATCCATCCATCCATCCATCCATCCATCCATCCATCCATCCATCCATCCATCCATCCATCCATCCATCCATCCATCCATCCATCCATCCATCCATCCATCCATCCATCCATCCATCCATCCATCCATCCATCCATCCATCCATCCATCCATCCATCCATCCATCCATCCATCCATCCATCCATCCATCCATCCATCCATCCATCCATCCATCCATCCATCCATCCATCCATCCATCCATCCATCCATCCATCCATCCATCCATCCATCCATCCATCCATCTATCTATATGAAACAAAAAATAAAGACAAATAATAATGGTTAGATTTGCGTCTGCTTTAGGTCGTTAGCTTAATATCTCTTTCAGATACAAAGGAATTGCAAAACAGTCCTTTCTGAAGAAGTTTGTACCGGATATGCTGCAGTATCACGGATATCTGTGGGGAGCGTGTTTCAGTCGCAGTTCTACCTTAGCCATGTGTATGAAAGCAATCAGCGGCTATAACATCAAAGAAAGCGTATTTGTGCTAGCTCATCCGAATCACTTTAAGTACTTTCAAGACTATTGGATTCGACGTGGAAAGCATAACTACCTTTCCACAGGTAAGGTTTCGCAAGAACAACATACTAAATCATTTTGAAAACTTAAAAACGTAAAACTTGACTTTTGTATTAGCAAATAAGCAAGTTAAGATTGACCTTTTCTCAAAGTAGGAAAGCTTACAATTTCATATTCTGTATGTTGAGACAGTGATTGTTCTATTTTAATTTGCCAGACACCTACTTGATCCTTGATCAACTTTTAAGCGTCTCGAAGTTTAAGGTGGAATTGTCAATAGCAGCAGTAAATATATGAAGTTAAAACTCGTGTAAAAATTCATTTAGGTGTGCAGATATAAAGCACCTATTATTTACTAAATGATATTTTCGCGCTAAATTATAAATGATTTGACAAGCACATAAAGTATTAAATGTGATTGTCCAAAGTCAACTTGTCATCGTGCGTTAAGTGCGTGGCAATGATAAAGCTTAACTATGGAGAACGTACTTAATTGCCCATGTCATTAGAAATATAACTTGCATAATATATTCTTGTTACTGTTATGTGCTATTTCAAAGTTTGTGAAATGCCAACGTGTAAAATATACCTTTGCATCAACAAGTTATGTGCGATGAGGAAGATTCCCTCAGTAACAAACGATAATAAACGATCAGACTATAGACCACCACTATTGTCCTGTGGGGGGGGGGGGGGCTTCGGTGTTAAAAAGTACAGGGGAGGGGACTAAAGGGAGGAATGATCCTTGCCCTTTAAGAAATTTGGGGGAAATGGAGTAAAGGCAAAAAGTGCTATGTTCCGCAAAATATTTTTCGACTATTAATGTTCTACATATTTGGCATGTTGTGTATTTCTTTACTTAACACTAGGAATTATTGTAATATTTTGTCTGCCAGTGTGGAGGAGAATTTCTTTTTGGGAACATGTATGTAGCTGTGCCCTTGGTTACCCTTAATCTCGAATTGCACATGATTTCCGGCCATTCCCCCCTCCCAAGGTTTAACCTTTCACCAGTTGCCCCCATCCCAACGGGTACTTATCAAAAATGTGTAGATACGTGCTAACCGTTTGTATCATATACAGCCACTGGTTGCAGAACTCAAATAATAATCTGGGAGCCTCACGACATCACAATACTATATCATTAGATCAATTAGATGAAAAGGCAATGAAAGGAAAACATTGAAGAAAAATTAATTGTTCAGTAAACCTATTGGTGAAATCCTAAGACCAGAAACTGAAAAATATATATGTGTTTTTTTATGTTACAAATATTTATAATTTTTAAATCTTTCCAACACATTTTGAATCATGTTCTTCCAGCTAAAAATACTGAAAACCTTCTTAGGCTTTTAATAATCAATACTGTGTGAGGGTGAATTCTGAGTGCTGAATGCAAAAGTCCCCCGACTGAACCATTTAGCAACGGCTTATGATCGGAGGTGTAGCCTTCCCCACCCCTCCACCCTTGAACGCCACTGTTTAGGATGTTGTTTCACGTAGCGATACCCTTCACGTTCTCTCGCCCCCTCTCTCTCTTATTAGTGTCTGTTTTACTTCTGCCTACTGATATAGGCTAGCCTAAGTGCTCTTTCCATTCTTTGAATTATAAATACATACTAGGTAACATGTTATCGTAGCGTATATCATCTACACAGCTCAGACAGTCATATCACTGTCTCGACTAGTTTTGAAATTAATTTACATAGCAATTTAAATATCTGTATTAATTAATCAAATTCATATTTTCCTTTTTCAAAGGTTTCTACTACACCAGTGATGCATTAAGTCGCTGTAATGAAACGCACCTTTATGGATTTTGGCCATTTCCAAGAGCATTTGACGATATTTCTCCTTACAATGTTTCGTATCATTACTTTGAAAAGCTCGAAAACGCATGGAAGGAACCCCATGCGATGAACATAGAGTTTTCAATTCTCGTGCAGCTTCATCTTCTTGGTGTTATAAAGATTCACAATGGAAAATGTGAATAAAGGAAGACTATGAGGACTAACACCGTGAAATATTTATAAAAGGAAGACAAGAAAGATACACAATGGAAAATTAGTTTCTTCATCTCTGTTAATCTAATACAAACATGTGTGCGTATGTGTGTGTGTACGGGAAATGTGTAGAAGTCCATCCAATTGAGATAGATTGTAGTTTCGTGGGTCGCTAGGTCTTCACGTTTACTGTTTAAGTAAAACTCATGTTTCCCTGCAGTAGAGCGATGTACACACTCTTCAACGTATTTAACAAACATTGTTTCACTTTGAGCACAACAGGAAAAAACAAACTAAAGCTAAGTGCAGAGGGTTTGATTTGGTGGTCAGTTATGAACCATCACATTTCAGATTTATAATGTATTTTTATTTAACAAGATTTTGTTTTCATCTCATAGGAAATTACAGTTGATTGTTACATTCTTCCCCTATACTAACCCTATCTAATGAGATTAAAGGAAGGTGTTTTTGTTTGCTTTTGTTTTGGCTATATTTATTCTTTATCAAATAGACTGGACCCAGTTTCAACCTAAATATATATAAACCTATATATATATACAAACCTATATCCAATTGTATGCATCTCTTCCTTTGTAATGATTGTGAATAGGAATGTTGCAGACGTATCGACTTCAAACTTAAGAGACTGCCGAAAATATCCATCGATAGAAATTTACAAAAACAAAATCTGGATTTCCATTGCGAAATAAATATCTTCTGGTCATATGTATGTGTATGTGTATTTGTGCAACGAAGTAGGTTGTTTTTTCTTTCCCTTTTCTATGTTATTGTACCGATTTTCATCATAAAATAAATGCAGATACTCAGTCAAATCCCAGTTCTGTTTACTTTTATTCTTGTCGTTAACTGGCCACACAAACATGGCCACACAGATACTCGTGATACCCTCTTGTTCCAACTGTCAAGGTGATATACCAGTACAAATTTATTGAACTGCTTCTCGCCCTGTTGGATAACATCATGTGATCATGTACACTATATAGATCTCGACAACCTTACACCCGACCATGTGTAGTGTATTTCCCATTTCCAAGGTATTCACGATACTAACTTGACGTAAACCCTCATGATCATACAGTTGCAGCCTAGATGTTAGGGGACTGGGGATTGAGCTGAAGGTGGGTTTAGGCGTTCGGAATTTTCTTCGAAAAAAATTGATAAAGGTTCTATGGAATTAAATCCGCTACTCTTAAATGCACACGTTAGTTGTGACTATTTACATTCAATTTGGAAATCCCAAAGTTATCTAAAATGTAGAAAGTTGGTCTCGCCTCCAAAAAATTACAGAACATATTTATACATTGGTATTTTTACTTGTCATATACGATTCAGGTGGACCTGCACCGAGGAGCTGACGTCATTGTCAATTGAGCCTTAAAGGAGCCTTCTAAATATTTAACATAGTTTACAGCTGAATATCCTGAAGGACCGAATAGCTATATATGATTGAAATGTTATTTATGAACAAAGTTTTCCCTTACCTTCTTGAGATTTGATATATCAGGAATGAATTTATGGCTTGTGTCATCCTTTTGTTTTAATGACATAGTCTACTTGGGTATAAGTTTAATACTCAAATATGATAGCTATTGACTAAAACCCATTAAGTCTCAGTCTAAATGAAACTTCATGAAGGAGCATTTTGGAGTGTTTTCAGTTATCATCATCATAAATGTGGATGCTTTGTTGTTCAAGAGAATCAGCTACGGATTGTGTAAAAATCAGGAGGACCGAGTGTAGATTTACGTCATGAAAAACAAAGCGTTGGGAAACAAGAAGACATTGCAAACCAAGGTTGTGTAGTGCGACTATGCCACAATTTCAGCCAACTAGAAGCGAAATCCAAGATTATATAAATGACGAGGTATATATCACACTCACCTAAGCATACAAATGCAGATATTCTTTCGGTATGGATGTCAAACTGGTGTCTCTGAAGGCGACTGTCATGTTGTTGATGTGGTGTCTTCCCACGCAAAAATAAAAGTCAATGGTCCCTACGAAGGAGTAGTGCTACATTATAAAGTGGGTCCCTATCTAGGTCTAAACATCGGACTAATACATTATCCGAGTTTCAAAAGGGAGAGGTGATATCCCCCTCAACTCCTGCAATCCACCCCTGCCCGTTGAAAACTTTTCTACCTATACCGTTAAGATACTTTAGTGAACTTGGAAAGTTAAACTTTTAAGTCAACGGTTGTGATGCGACACTTACGTTTTAAATATTTTTTGTTTATATTAGATAAGCTAAATTAACTAAATTTCAAAATGTAATGCCATTTGACTGTTGCTTTATATTAAATGTTTCTTGATGAAGCATATTACATTGAACACTTCTTGGCACGGCTGTTCAAACTAACTTAATTGTTAGTAACATGAAGACACATAAAAGGATGAGTTTCCATTTTTGCATTGGTATGAAAATTTTACATAAAGCTGTTTAAAATATGTTGGTTACAAATTTGTTACAAAAGAAAATTTGTCCTTTTTATAGAAAATATATTAGGTGAACAGAGAGACCGACGGTTGCCAATGTGTTTAACTATTTATTAAAATATGACCAAACCAACATATTATTATATTGGTTAATATCAATATGCATCAGTTATATTGTTGCGTTCAATATTCTTTATATATATATATATATATATATATATATATATATATATATATATATATATATATATATATATGTTCGCCATTTATCTTCGCCTTTGGTGACGTTAATATACGGTATAATTCCTCTTATTTGACGTTTGATTTCAATATATAAGTTATGTTTCACTGACCTGAATGATTCAACATTTGATGCGTTGAAAGAGTGTTCAAGTTGCAAAAGCTTTCCGTAGAGCAACAGACTTTCATTCAGGTCACTCAGGACCGCGAGTCTTCTATAGATATTGCTGAAATAAAACATAAATATAAGAAACACGCACGCATATATATATATATTTATATATATATTTATTTATTTATATAAATATATTTATAGCAATATATTAATATATAGACATATATATATATTTATATACAACTGACACATCTTAATATTTAAGCCAAACAGTAATCAGTTTTTCCTGTTGTTTCTGCTGGAGGAACGTGATGAAATATCTCCGGAAACGATGTTAAATTTATAATTATATTTACATAAAACATGCAAAATATTTCCCTGATCTTAGGATTGGACCAATAGGTTCCCTTTACAGATTGTTTGAATTGAAGATGGTTAAATATCATATAATTGGCCTGAACATGACATGAGATAAGAGGACGAAGAAAAGACATTTAAAATAAAGCAACAATCAAATGGCATTACGTTTTGAAATTTAGTTAATTTAATTCTGACCGTTCCCCCCCCCCCCTCCCCTTCATGTTACATGTTTCACATAGATTGCGTACGAAGTATGTGCCATTATCACGTACAAACAGGAATGCAACGACAGTGTTTGTTATCAACATTAATGTAAATCAATGTAGTGCAAATAAATAGATTGTGAAAGATCATTCTTGAAAGATTCTTTCTTTTGATATCGCTGTTTACTGTGGTAACTACCAACCATCTTCCCAATTTAGCGTGCATAAAGGGAGAGGGTGGAGATGGAAGCAAGAGAAGTGGTGTTAGGTATCTAGGACCATGGTCCTCAACTCCATCGCCCTAAAATATTGTCCGAAACTCCAGTAATAATTGCGATAAAGACGGCATTCAACCAGCGATGGGAAACAAAAAGATGTTCTCACTTTTTTGTACGAACCCCAATATTTATTAATCTTTCTGTTTCCTTTCATTTCTGTACGTTTCAACCTTCACTATAGAAAAACAAAAACCTTCATGCCAATTTCTTTTTAAATTCCCTTGGAATTTTGAAATATATAAGCAGAACGACAAATAATAATGGAAAAAGGAAAAGGAAAGAAAACAGAAATAACTACAGTCTGCATCGTTATGATTCTTTCTTACCTTTCCTCGCCTACATGTTGGCGTTGAAAGTTGCTTCCTTCAATGAAGTTCAGGATATGTATATCGTCAGAATTAATTCTACTTACACGAGGTCGTACGTAAAGTTTGACGGACAGCCAACCGATGGTTACAACCGAAATAAGAGATAGTGTCAGATAAAATCTGATACCTTTCATTCGAAAATACCGTCCCATGTTTGCTATGCTTCCAATGACGCAGTGTTCCATATGCACGGCTCTGCTTGATCGACGTACATGGAGTTATCTGTTATTCGTAACCGACTAACAAACTCTTGACATAATGGTCATGTGAATATATATTACGGGAGCTCATTCAGAACCAAATATGTCTGTCTGATGTACTAATGGTTCGTATAGCGGATATACCCAAATACTTATAACTCAGTCTCACAAATTGTATTATTGAAAGCCAGGACGGCCATTGTTTATGCTTAACTGTTTGTTAAGCTTATCTAATATAAACAAAAAATATAAAAACGTAAGTGTCGCATCACAACCGTTGACTTAAAAGTTTAACTTTCCAAGTTCACTAAAATATCTTAACGGTATAGGTAGAAAAGTTTTCAACGGGCAGGGGTGGATTTCAGGAGTTGAGGGGGATATCACCTCTCCCTTTTGAAACTCGGATAATGTATTAGTCCGATGTTTAGACCTAGATAGGCACCCACTTTATAATGTAGCACTACTCCTTCGTAGGGACCATTGACTTTTATTTTTGCGTGGGAAGACACCACATCAACAACATGACAGTCGCCTTCAGAGACACCAGTTTGACATCCATACCGAAAGAATATCTGCATTTGTATGCTTAGGTGAGTGTGATATATACCTCGTCATTTATTTAATCTTGGATTTCGCTTCTAGTTGGCTGAAATTGTGGCATAATCGCACTACACAACCTTGGTTTGCAATGTCTTCTTGTTTCCCAACGCTTTGTTTTTCATGACGTAAATCTACACTCGGTCCTCCTGATTTTTACACAATCCGTAGCTGATTCTCTTGAACAACAAAGCATCCACATTTATGATGATGATAACTGAAAACACTCCAAAATGCTCCTTCATGAAGTTTCATTTAGACTGAGACTTAATGGGTTTTAGTCAATAGCTATCATATTTGAGTATTAAACTTATACCCAAGTAGACTATGTCATTAAAACAAAAGGATGACACAAGCCATAAATTCATTCCTGATATATCAAATCTCAAGAAGGTAAGGGAAAACTTTGTTCATAAATAACATTTCAATCATATATAGCTATTCGGTCCTTCAGGATATTCAGCTGTAAACTATGTTAAATATTTAGAAGGCTCCTTTAAGGCTCAATTGACGATGACGTCAGCTCCTCGGTGCAGGTCCACCTGAATCGTATATGACAAGTAAAAATACCAATGTATAAATATGTTCTGTAATTTTTTGGAGGCGAGACCAACTTTCTACATTTTAGATAACTTTGGGATTTCCAAATTGAATGTAAATAGTCACAACTAACGTGTGCATTTAAGAGTAGCGGATTTAATTCCATAGAACCTTTATCAATTTTTTTCGAAGAAAATTCCGAACGCCTAAACCCACCTTCAGCTCAATCCCCAGTCCCCTAACATCTAGGCTGCAACTGTATGATCATGAGGGTTTACGTCAAGTTAGTATCGTGAATACCTTGGAAATGGGAAATACACTACACATGGTCGGGTGTAAGGTTGTCCAGCGATCTATATAGTGTACATGATCACATGATGTTATCCAACAGGGCGAGAAGCAGTTCAATAAATTTGTACTGGTATATCACCTTGACAGTTGGAACAAGAGGGTATCACGAGTATCTGTGTGGCCATGTTTGTGTGGCCAGTTAACGACAAGAATAAAAGTAAACAGAACTGGGATTTGACTGAGTATCTGCATTTATTTTATGATGAGAATCGGTACAATAACATAGAAAAGGGAAAGAAAAAACAACCTACTTCGTTGCACAAATACACATACACATACATATGACCAGAAGATATTTATTTCGCAATGGAAATCCAGATTTTGTTTTTGTAAATTTCTATCGATGGATATTTTCGGCAGTCTCTTAAGTTTGAAGTCGATACGTCTGCAACATTCCTATTCACAATCATTACAAAGGAAGAGATGCATACAATTGGATATAGGTTTGTATATATATATAGGTTTATATATATTTAGGTTGAAACTGGGTCCAGTCTATTTGATAAAGAATAAATATAGCCAAAACAAAAGCAAACAAAAACACCTTCCTTTAATCTCATTAGATAGGGTTAGTATAGGGGAAGAATGTAACAATCAACTATATTTTCCTATGAGATGAAAACAAAATCTTGTTAAATAAAAATACATTATAAATCTGAAATGTGATGGTTCATAACTGACCACCAAATCAAACCCTCTGCACTTAGCTTTAGTTTGTTTTTTCCTGTTGTGCTCAAAGTGAAACAATGTTTGTTAAATACTTTGAAGAGTGTGTACATCGCTCTACTGCAGGGAAACATGAGTTTTACTTAAACAGTAAACGTGAAGACCTAGCGACCCACGAAACTACAATCTATCTCAATTGGATGGACTTCTACACATTTCCCGTACACACACACATACGCACACATGTTTGTATTAGATTAACAGAGATGAAGAAACTAATTTTCCATTGTGTATCTTTCTTGTCTTCCTTTTATAAATATTTCACGGTGTTAGTCCTCATAGTCTTCCTTTATTCACATTTTCCATTGTGAATCTTTATAACACCAAGAAGATGAAGCTGCACGAGAATTGAAAACTCTATGTTCATCGCATGGGGTTCCTTCCATGCGTTTTCGAGCTTTTCAAAGTAATGATACGAAACATTGTAAGGAGAAATATCGTCAAATGCTCTTGGAAATGGCCAAAATCCATAAAGGTGCGTTTCATTACAGCGACTTAATGCATCACTGGTGTAGTAGAAACCTTTGAAAAAGGAAAATATGAATTTGATTAATTAATAAAGAAATTTAAATTGCTATGTAATTTAATTTCAAAACTAGTCCAGACAGTGATATGACTGTCTGAGCTGTGTAGATGAATACGCTACGATTACATGTTACCTAGTATGTATTTATAATTCAAAGAATGGAAAGAGCACTTAGGCTAGCCTATATCAGTAGGCAGAAGTAAAGCAGACACTAATAAGAGAGAGGGGGGGGGGGGGGGCGAGAGAACGTGAATGGTATCGCTACGTGAAACAAATGAAATGATTAAAAAAAAAATGTCCCCCCAAAAATGTCAGACAAACAAAAACAAAGTCAGAATTATGAAAAACTAAATGAATTATGTGACACTACGGGTTGCTGTAATAGGCAGTTTATACTAAAAAAAAATTCTGGCGTGCATTGCTTACTTGAAATGTTGTTTTTTTTCTGATACATAAGGTTTGATGTTATTTTAGCTTGCCACTCTCTATATGTGTTTTTCATTTCCTAATTGTTAGTCCTTCCTTTTCATTGAAACCATGTTGACAGGACCATTTCTAGTCGTCTACCAACGTCACCTTTCATTTCCTGATATGCAGTTCTTCAAGTCGTTCTGTAAATTTCATACTAGTTTATGTGAAATCTTATATTCAGAAACCATGCTGCCATCTAACTCGCCACTGAATATGGTCCAGTCTTAAGAGGGAGTTTCACGAGACAAATTTATTTTGTAATTTCAATTGTTTCTTTAGAGTTGCTTTGATATCTTATAAATCTCATTTTGGCGTACCTGCAAATGCTTTCTGCATGACATCATTTTGTATTCATTCATTTAATCATTCTTTTGCTTTCAGCTGATATTCTTTTTACAAAATCATACAGTCATATTCCTACAAATTCTCTCTGTAAAATATATGACAATAGTTTTCTTTTGTTGATGAAGATTGAATAGTGATATTTTGACCCATTGGTAAGATGCTATTCCACTTGTTTCTCTCTGTGTTTAGTAAAACACATCAGTCTGCTTGTTAAGATGATTATAGTTTTAAATTGTTTTTTGTTTGCCCTGATGTTACTGTGTTTTGACTAGGGCTTTCTTACGTAACCATATTTATCATTCATTAGATAAAATCATATTGATGTTCATGAAATTGTTGTTATTGCTTCTATCATGATCTTTATGTTTTTCTTCTTAGCAGCAGTTTCAATAGATAACGTATTTTATAGTGAAATATTACTTTCAAGCATTTCTGTTGTCTTTACTGATCTGCTTAGTCTTTATTGGGGCTACTGAATGCTAGACAAGCACTTTATCAAGGAACTTACAAAACTTCCAAAACCATCATCATTGACAATTTCCTCTATAGATAGAGACAAGTTTTCTTTTGTTTTGTGCAACGTCTCATCCCCATTATCCCCAACCCTCCCCACCCACCGCTCCTCACCTTCCATGCCTCTGTCCCTGAACATGTCTACATATTTGTAGGAAGGCAGATCCTTTAGATGTACCTGTATCCAAGCCTTTATATAACCTGCATCAAGGCCTTAATCGCCCAAATAATGATATAAGCAGTCTGCAAAACCCATCCCTGGTCAAGAACGTGAACCTATGTGTGATGCCAAGTATCTCTAATGTAATACGTATTCGTTAATTATAGCCTTATATGATGACATATGTGTTGAATATGCACATTTTTCTACGACGTAGTTGATCGCCGCCATTTGGTTCGCTTGCCTGATACCCTCAAAATTTCATTAATTAATTGTGGTTTTATATGATGACATATATGTTGAATATGCACATTTTTCTACGATGTAGTTGATCGCCGTCATTTGGTATACACTTGCCTGATACCCTCACAATTTCATGCGAACGGAAAACATCTGTACGTGTCCCTATTAGAGTATGAAAAACTTAGAATAACATCTTGGAATTGTGTTTTAGGTATTCAAGAATCTTCTGCGGAATTATTTTTCATGTTCGCTGGATGGAAATATGATTTTGGCCATTTTTCGACACTCTCGTTGACTGAATAATACTGTACATGCCTGCTTCTCTTTAACAACCTATTTCACCGTAGTATCTGTATTCTTTGTATTTTCCTCCCGATCGTGCATTTGTAACTTCAACCAGTAACTCAATCAACTGTTCTGTTTGCGTTTCGTACAGCCATACCGATCTTGAGCATAACAAGTTTCGCAAGGTCAAATCCCAAACTGTTAGCATATTTATTCTTAAATCATGTATTGTTATGTCGTCGAATGCAATTGAACCACATATCATATAGCTACATCATCAATATATTGTTTTTAACAACAGGCCTACAATACTTTGGTGTCAATTACCTCAAGTCCTCGCATTCTGAACATTAATTTTCTTCAGTGGATCTTCCGAACTTCCGTACTTTATGAGTCATCGAGCACCAACAAAATTCACACACATTTATCGTGATCATGTTTGAGTTCGTATGACCATTTCTAAACAGAATTACATCAACATGGGACGACATTGTCGCATTGAACGTCTAGGAATTATTCTGTGCTTTGTATGTACTGTAACCGTTGGTTGGTGGTACACCGAGTACTATGTGCGACGATATACATTGACAATTCAAGGCGAATAACGAATAGACAGTGTCAACACAAGGAACACGAGTGTACAGGCAACATCAACATACCAAAGGAACATCTTTACAATATGGTAAATCCATCATTATATGATAGCGCCGTCTATGTGTAAACGCTAGATTTGAACGAAATCTGTTATATATTCATTAATGATAATTATGCTACAATTACATCACCGATTCATGTTTAGAGCAGAGGCCTAGGCCTCAAGGCCCTGTGAAGAAGAGTTTTGAATAGTTAGTAGGCACACGCAAAAACGTAATCACAATATCAACAATCCTTTTGTTGCAGCTCAAAACTGAGCATTTCTATCAATTTCATCACAGTAATATCTCCAACCAAACTGCTATTTTTGATGAGCAGAACGAGAAATTGTTTCTGTATGGAAAATTGTTACAACGTGAACACAAATTCAACGTAAAAAGCATTGAAAGACTGAGGTAAGTAGCCTACATATATAAGCGTGCAAACTATGATATGTTACTAAGTGAATGATGTAAATGGTGGCGGAACATTTGCCGATGGTTTTCTTCATTCAGTTCACATATTCCATCACAACAGTAGACTTGTACATTCACACGATAAGCTTTTCCTGTTTCAACCTATGCACATATTATATGCCCATTTCGTTCTGGGTAAATCATTATGCAGACCGGATCTGTCTATCTGCTGTTCAACTGACATATGCAGACATATGAAGTCAAAATGAGGCTCACAGTTATGGTGTAATAAAGGACAAAGATATGTTTAGTGGCTTGTGCATTTAACCAGCATCAATGATTAACATGACCTTTTTTCAATGATCCATAGTTCCTCTTAGACAAGCAGGTGGGTAATGTGATATTGCCAGGTGGAATATTCGAAAAGTTTTCATTCAGTTACCTGTAATTCTATAGCATGATCGTGAATAATTCTCCTCAACTCTTAACCTTATATATGCCTCAATGATTATTCAACGCTGTTGTGGGTGGTCCTTTATATTTATTAAACACCATTGAAGAAAAATACAATGATACAAATTATAATGTTTTACAGACAGGAAACATTTTGTTTTCCTTTTTGCATATAGGGAAGAAATTCACCAGGAGTTGGGAACAAATATAACTAATCTATTGTTTGTTACTAAAGAAAATTCTTCGATCGGATCAAAATTACCTTATGTCAGTTGGAAAGGCCTCTGGAATGTGTCATCCAAATTTTATGAATTGTTACCAAAGGTAGGAAAACAATAAATACAACGAAACAACTGTTCTGATGATATGGGTTTTTATTTCTGGAAAACGAAAATCCTCAACCCTAGCATTTTCGTTTTCTAACTAATTATAAATCAGCACGCGCCTCTTCAATTTTTTGGTTTGCTCCTGCTTTGCCTGTCACGTCGAATCTACAGGTAGGTACCACTGTAACATTAGAGTATATGACATAATTTTTCAGGGACGTGTGTCAGCATCTACATGGTCGGTGCTGTCCTTGGTTCATTTAACAACATGGAATCATCATCTTCCTATGTTTGACCTCATTCACCAGCCCAGGCTTGCGGATCATTCACTTCAAGACTCACCAACTTGTATGATTGTATGTGAACATAGGTGTAGATACTCTATGGACAACTTTTGCTCTGTGCATGTAAATACCATGTGAAACAGATACGATGATGTAAAGCGAAGGAAACAAGAAATTTATGATCGAAGTTTAGTTCTAAAGCAAATTGACAAAAGGAAACGAGAGCTCGTGTTTAAGTCGGATACTTATATGGACAAACATAAAATCTCCCGAAACTATTCTCTACTGCTATACTGTTGTTACGAACAAAAAGAGAGTTCACTAACATCTTATGGGCAAATATGGACTCAGCCTGTATTGGAATTGGTAAATAATGAAAACAACACTAGACGCTCACGAACATGTGTGATATTCTCAGAAAAACCCAGTTCAACTCCAACTCATCTGCCAGCTCTCCATGCGAAATCTTCCTGAAACATGCAAAAGACTGATGGTGACTGAAAACATGCTAACAAACTCCCTCCAGTGGGTCCGTTTTGACTAAATCCGGACGCGTAAAGGTCTAGGGACACCTATGAACAACATTGTTCTAATCACTCTAACAGGCATTAGAAATCCTGAAAGGAGCTGTAACTCCCATCAAAACCCATCAAAGATTGACCATTTTACAAGTCTTTTCTTAATTTTTAGTTTTATTTACAATGAAATATTTAGCTAATTATGCACATTAATGATGTAAATCGGATTACTGCCTAATTATCTGTTATGTTATTACATTGATTTCACAACCTTCGTTTCAAGGACACTGAACACAGTTTCGTGGCCTCGGCCGGTTTTGTGATAATTTGTCTTCTTTGAAAAGAGGAACACCACATTATTCAAATGATATATTTGGGCTTGCAATGAGGGGTTAACTATAGGCTAATTAGGGCCAAAATATGAAATTTTAATGAGCGCAAAGCACCACGTCATAGATTGCACATAATGAGTTTCCCAGATTTATAAAAACTACAAAAGTGTATATCTTGTCAATGAAATGAGCTTTTCATAAACTTTCAACAAATTTTGAATGATATTATTACACACAACATATGTACCGAATATGGGACAAATTGGCTAGGTGTCCGTAGTACTTTAATTTTTCAGGCAACGTATACTACTCTGAGTGTGGTACTGTTCTTTTGTATCTCAAGAAGACATCACTGGTAGTCAGTCTAGTCGTTCATTGTAAAATCCAAATCTCACACTGTCAGATCAATTTTTATCAGAGAAAGGCGAAACCGCAAAGAGATCTGGAGGATCTAGCAAGACTGAGCCACGAGCGGCTGAACCGACAGTTGTTGAATGACTCTTTGAGTTCCTTTGACAAAATGCTCCTCCACGTCGTAAAAGACGTATATGGAAATCGCATAACGTACTTGATCACCTTCCGTTCCAACATCATTTATATCTCATAATTGAGTAGTTCCTGTCTGTATTTTCCCCCTTCCCTTGATGTGTGTTATTTACTACATAGTTATCAGTGACCGAATCATTCTCCCTCGACTGATGATTGTAGATGGGTGCCATAGCACCCACCCACCCCCTCACAAAAACCACTGGTAATGTAATGAAAGCCTTGTTTTGAGACTGCAGGATTGATTAATACTACGTTTAAAATACGTAGGCCTACCAATTGATGAGAATATCTCACGATAAGAAAAACAATAGATCAGACTTGTCTATTGGGATTGAGGAAGGTAAATGGAATGCAGCCAAAATTTTCCAGGTGTTCTCTAAACCACTATTAACGGAATGTAAAATCGATTGTTCAGACTTCTAACTAGCAATGTGTACAAACTCGTTATCATAGCTGCAACAACATTGCACTATTATAATGATATTAACGCAATTAATACATTTAATTTGATTTTTGAGAAGAGTTTAAACATACTTTGTTGATATTTTACGGGCATATACAAACAAGAATCGTCTGGAGTCGAGTGGGCGTGATGAAACGGTAAAATATATATAGATATTTCGCTATTTGTACGAGTAATATATATAAATAAGTTTACTGATGTATATAACAAGCGTCCATACACATCAATTTAAATTTGATATTAGTTCTTACTTCATAGTAAATGAAGGGCAGCTGTTGTTATATTTTGCACTTGTCTATGTTTACGGTAGGTGTGTAACATACAATATATAGACCGCCGGTATTGGTTTGATGATTCAATCAAAACTGCTTTATATTTATTTAACAATTCATCACGTTCAGTCTCAATCTCGGTTTTTCTCTTAACAATTACCTATTTTACTTGGCATTGAGATTGACACAACACATTAAAGGGACAGTGCATCTCCCATTCACGTATTAAGCATTTAATGTGTCAACATTATGTTCTTATTGTTCATTTCTTTTTATATACAGAACTCTACGTTTAATAGGCTAAACCGGTGCAGTGTGGTGGGCAACAGTGGTTCTCTCCTACACTCTAATTGCGGAAGGCATATAGACGAAGCTGAGTTTGTTTATAGGTCAGTTGACATGAGAGTAATATTTATTTTGGATAACAAATCGTATTGCAGTAAAGAGGGGAAAGATAAATTTGAGACATATTGGAGCAACTACTCTGTGTTGTTTTCTTGGCGGAGCATGCATGGTAAAGAAAGCAGGGACATTTAGAAAGTGCGCTGATTGTGCTTATTGAATTGACTTACGTAAATTCACATGTATATGTGGAATCTCACATTCAAAAGCTGTAAATCACTACGAATTCTTCTTCTGTCACCACTTAATTGTCAAATAATAGCCTCATCATGAATTTCAACGGCATTTGAAATATTCTCTTTTTAAAATTCTGCAGGTGAAACGCTGCACCCTTGAAACCTTTTGCAGCTGATGCAGGAACTAAAAGTAACCTTACCTCTTTTAACCCAAGCATCTTTCGAAAAAGGTTAGTTCATATCGATTGTGCAGTTATCTATCAATGTTACAACATTTATATTATGCCGGTGTGTACATCATTAACGGTAAGCCACCATTGTTGAAGCATGTGTAAAGAGAATGTCTGATAATATGCTTTTATTATTATCATTATATATATATATATATATATATATATATATATATATATATATATATATATACATGTGGGCAATTCCGTGATGGAGGGGACATGGCCTAAAAATAAGAAGTGTCAATTTTCAACCTGCAATCATTCTAATGTTGTAGTATATATATCTAAGTTTGTGGAATAGGTAAGCAATTTTATTCGAACACTCAAATTTGGAATACATGGCTCAGATAATCAAGGAGGATGAGAACTCAAAATAATCCTGAAAATGCATCATACATTCCATTCCATCCTATATAATACTCATCAGATAGTATTGAGTAGTTTTATTATGTGTTATGATAGATACTCCTGTTGACTGTGTTATGACAGAAAAAAAACATTTCAATATTCCTTCATGTCAACTTCAGAACAGAAATTTTTCAGGCCTCAATCACTGATGTAACGTGAGTAACCGAAAAAAAACAACTTTTTTTAACAAGTGGAAATCTGATAACCATAATTTGCCCGAAACACCACATTGCCGGAAAGCTGTTTGTCGTAATCTCTGAAGGTCTGAGCTAGGCGACGACATTCACCCATCGACTACAACAACTGCTGCTACGCCAACAACCACTAACCCGAGAGGTCTCAGCGATGAAACTGTTGAAGTTATCCAGCAGTTTTATCAGCGAGATGACATCAGTCGGCAGGATGTGAACAACATCTGGCCAAAAGAAGGGGGCAAAATAAAGAAGCAAATGAGACATTTGACGTCATCCATCATGGAACGTTCGCCCTATTCCGGGAGGCCTATCCCAAGAACAAGGTCGGCAAGAGCAAATTTGCCGAATTGCGTCCAAAACATGTCCTGTTAAGCAACAAGCTACCACATAACGTATGCATGTGCAGATATCATGAGAACTTTATGTATGCTGTAAATAGTTAACACGATGCTTCTCCAGAATTTCCTGCATACTCCCATGACCTACCTGCCAAGCTTCTCTGCCAAAATCCAACAAGGGAATGTTGGTTCAACGGGTGTGACCACTGTAAGAATGGCGCCGGGTTCATGAAGAACTTCGATATTGATCAGGGAGCTGCGACATGGTATGTGTGAAAGAGTGGAGAAGACAACAGGCTCACAAAAATTGTTGAGGAAGGCACCACTGTTGAATTAGCAGGGTACATCTGCAGTCTGATTCCCCAGTTTGTCCAGCACTGCTTCATCAAGAGACACCAGGCTGCATCCTACAACCTGGAACGGGAAAAGGCTGGATCCACTTCCTTCAATCCTACCGAGGCCCTTATCCAAATAGACTTCTCTGAGAACTACACATGTGTATCTCAAGATGAAATCCAGAGTGCCCACTGGAACCAACGACAGGTGAGCCTGTTCACAGTAGCAGTGTGGCACTCCGGTTCCCTCCATTCCAGTGTTGTTGCATCAGACAGCCGGGTCCACTCCAAGGATACAGTTGTGGCATATGTGGACAAAGTTCTTGATGGCCTACCCCAAGCCTTGAAGTCTGTATCCGTCTGGTCGGATGATCCGGCTTCACAATTTAAGAGCAGATTCGCTGCTGCTATTATCCGCCTTCAAGAAAAGCACAATCTTGAGATTCGGTGGAACTTCTTCAGTACTTCTCATGGGAAGGGTCCTGTGGATGGGATTGCTGGAGCAGTGAAGCGTCATGTATGGAGCCAAGTCAAATCTCAGAAGGCACTCGTTACTAATGCGGAAAGCTTTGTGAGAGCAGCCACTGGGATGCCCAAGGTGGAAGCCCTACTGATGCCACAAGCTGAAATTGAGGCGAGAAATAGCGACCTCGGTCTGAAATCTGTTTTTGAGAATGCCAAGCAAATCGTTGGAATGGCCAGATAACATCACTTGCAGGTACAGAACAAAGATGTCATCTTCTTCAACATTACAGATGATGGCAACAGTTCTGCTGAAAGGAAAAGCCCCCATGGAGATGGGGAGGCCACAGAAAATGCAACCTGCTCAGGGAGTGGCAATGCTGGTATAGAACTCGGTGACTGGTATGCCGTTGAATACGAAGGGGTATTGTACGCCGGTGTAATAGAAGCAAAGGGGGACCAGAACGACGTACAAGTGTCAGTGATCCAGCCAGCTGGGGCCAAATGGAAATGGCCAAACCCAAGAGACAAGATATTCTATCTCAGGGAGAAACTCATCACCAAACTTGATGCACCAACCTTGGCCAATAACCGTGGGCACTTCAAATTTTCTGTCGCCTTTTGAAGACTGAATGAATCAACTCTCGAAGAGAAAGCATCTTCCAAACGTTACTCAATGTTCAATCGAGTTGTATATGTTGAACATATGTCACCAATGTCTTATTGTTTCATGGTTGTTGTTCAGTTGGCCTGTTACTTCCCCCAGAGACATTAAGTTCCCTGAGTATTAGATCTGGGTAAATTTGCTGCCGATTTGTGAAGATATGATTCTTGCATTATCTCAAAAGGACATGGTATATATCTCTTTTAGATTGTAATATCATTGAATTGCACTGGTTTAAAATGTCAATTTCACTGATATATGGGTGTTTCCTAGTCATTATTCAGCAGCAAGTTCCTCACGGACTCTGATTCTCTATGTATTGTATAGGTGGACAAACTGTAATGTGAGTAACCGTAACGTGAGTAACCGGTGAATGCCTCATTTTCACCGAGACGGGAAACCAGATGTGATTTTGATTGTGTTCAGTATTTGTATCACCACCTAAGCTCCAAAAACATGTATTCACTTTCTTCAAATATATCCAGTATGAGGACACTTTTTGAATGAAGTTTATATTTGGCGTTGGGGTGATTTTCAAATGAAACGTAACCGACACTTTCATGTACCTATATCCTACAAGAAACAAGATAATCAAATTGTGTTTTCGCCAATGTTCAGGTACATTTGTTAACCTATCAATGCATAGAGAGCAGTCATTCAAATTAATGAATGGTGGAGCTAACATACCATTTGTGAGCCAAAGTCTTCAAAAATGTAACGTGTGTAACCGTGGAATTGACCATATATATATATATATATATATATATATATATATATATATATATATATATATATATATATATATATATATATATATATATATATATATATATATATATATATATATATATATATATATATATATATATATAAATATATATATATATATATATATATATATATATATACATATATATATATATATGTGAAACAAAAATAAAGACTAATAATGGTTAGATTTGCGTCTGCTTTAAGTCGTTAGCTTTATATCTCTTTCAGATACAAAGGAATTGCAAAACAGTCCTATCTGAAGAAGTTTGTATCGGATATGCAGCAGTATCACGGATATCTGTGGGGAGCGTGTTTCAGTCGCAGTTCTACCTTAGACATGTGTATGAAAGCAATCAGCGGCTATAACATCAAAGAAAGCGTATTTGTGCTAGCTCATCCGAATCACTTTAAGTACTTTCAAGACTATTGGATTCGACGTGGAAAGAACAATTACCTTTCCACAGGTAAGGTTTCACAAGAAGAACAGACTAAATACTTTTGAAAACTTAAAAACGTTACACTCGACTTTTGTATTAGCAAATAAGCAATTTAAGATTGACATTTCGCAAAGTAGGAAAGCTTACAATTTCATATTCTATATGTTGAGACAGTGATTGTTCTCGGAGTTTAAGGTGGAATTGTAAATAGCAGCAGTAAATATATGAAGTTAAAAATCATGTAAAAAGTCATTTAGGTGTGCAGACATAAAGCACCCATTACTTAATTTAATGATATTTTGGCGCATCACCTAAATTATAAATGATTTGACAAGCATATAAAGTATTAAATGTGATTGTCCAAAGTCAACTTGTCATCATGTGTTTAGTGCTTGGCAATGATAAAGTTTAGCTATGGAGAACGTACTTAATTGCCCATGTCAGTGGAAATATAACTTGCATAATATAATCTTGTTACTGTTATGTGCTATTTCGTTTGTGAAAAGCCAACGTGTGAAATATGCCTTTGCATCAACAAGTTAGGTGCGATGAGGAAGATTCCCTTAGTAACAAACGATAATAAACGATCAGACTATAGACCACCACTATTGTACTGGGGGGGGGGGGGGGGCTTTGGTGTTAAAAAGTACAGGGAAGGGGTCTAAAGGGAGGAATTATCCTTACCCTTTAAGAAATTTGGGGGAAATGGAGTAAAGGCAAAAAGTGCTATGTTCGGCAAAATGTGTTTCGACTAATAAGGTTCTACATATTTTATATGTTGTGTATTTATGTACTTAACACCAGGAATTATTGTAATATTTTGTCTGCCAGTGTGTAGGAGAATTATTTCGGGGACGTGCATGTGGCTGCGCCCGTGGTTACCCTTAATCTTGAATTGCACAGGATTTTCAGCGATTGCCACCCCCCCCCCCCAAGGTCTACCCTTTCCCCAGTTGCCCCATCCCAACTGGTACTTATCAAAAATGTGTAGAAACGTGCTAACTGTTTGTATTATATACAGCCACTGGTTGCAAAACTCAACTAATAATCTGGGAGCCTCACGACATCACAATACTATACCATTAGATCAATTAGATGAAAAGGCAATGAAAGGAAAACATTGAAGAAAAAGGAATTGTTCAGTAAACCTATTGGTGAAATCCTAAGACCAGAAACTGAAAATATATATATGTTTTTTTTTTATGTTACAAATATTTATAATTTTTAAATCTTTCCAACACATATTGAATCATGTTCTCCTAGCTAAAAATACTGAAAACCTTATTAGGCTTTTATGGTTGTTGATAATCAATACTCTGTGTGAGGGTGAATTCTTAATGCTGAATGCAAACGTCCCCCGACTGAACCATTTAACAACGGCTTATGATCGGAGGTGTAGCCTTCCCCCACCCCTCCCCCTTGAACGCCACTGTTTAGGATGTTGTTTCACGTAGCGATACCCTTCACGTTCTCTCGCTCCCTCTCTCTCTTATTTGTGTCTGTTTTACTTCTGCCTACTGATATAGGCTAGCCTAAGTGCTCTTTCCATTCTTTGAATTATAAATACACACTAGGTAACATGTTATCGTAGCGTATTCTATCTACACAGCTCATACAGTCACTGTCTCGACTTGTTTTGAAATTAATTCACAGAAGCAAGTTTAACATCTTTATTAATGAATTTAATATTTTCCTTTTTCAAAGGTTTCTACTACACCAGTGATGCATTAAGTCGCTGTAATGAAACGCACCTTTATGGATTTTGGCCATTTCCAAGAGCATTTGACGATATTTCTCCTTACAATGTTTCGTATCATTACTTTGAAAAGCTCGAAAACGCATGGAAGGAACCCCATGCGATGAACATAGAGTTTTCAATTCTCGTGCAGCTACATCTTCTTGGTGTTATAAAAATTCACAATGGAAAATGTGAATAAAGGAAGACTAGAAAAATTCACAACGGGAAATGTGTAGAAGTCCATCCAATTAAGATAGATTGTACTTTCGTGGGTCGCTAGGTCTTCACGTTTACTGTTTAAGTAAAACTCTTGTGACCCTGTAGTATAGCGATGTACAAACTCTTCAAAGTATTTAACAAACATTGATTCACTTTGAGCAAAACAGAAAAATTAATAAAGTAAAGCTATGTGCTATAACGCAAAACTCATAGGGTTTGATTTGGTCAGTTATGAACTATCACATTTCAGATTTATAACATGTCTTTTTATTTAACAAGATTTTTTTCATCTTTAAACAGTAAAGGTTAGACTAGAACGTGATTTGAACCAACGACCTCGTAGAATAACAAGTCCTTCCCTCTACCACCTGAGTTATATCCAATCCTTAGTTGTTTAAGATATCAATACAACGGGATGTATATTATATAAACATTTAAAAGTGCAAAAGCAACCATTACTTCACTTCGAACAAAGCAGAATAATCAAATTGGTAGTAGGCGCTCCGACTCAAATTCTGTAAGGTATACGATTTGGTCAGTTATCAACTATCACATTTAAGATTTATAATAAATCATATTATGTTATAATATATCATGCTATATCTTATGACCAAAACTGTACAACTCTACCAACTGAGTTGTATCCAGTCCTTAGTTGTTGATGATCCCTATATAACGCGATAGATATGTATATATACTTTCTAGGGAAAAAAGTTGATTCTTACATACTTTCCCTATCCAATAAGATCAAAGGAAATTTTTTTGGGGGGGGGCTATATTTTTTATACTTTATCAAATAGACTGGACCCAGTTTCAAAACTTGACTGAAAAGGATGTGACTGATAAATAATTTAACTCTATTGAAGTGTCTATACCTTCAAAAATCGTGTTTACATAAAAACCTATTTGCATGTCTTCCTTTTGCAATGATTGTATATATATATATATATATATATATATATATATATATATATATATATATATATATATGCATGCATATATATGTATGCATCTCTTCCTTTTTAACGATTGTGAATAGGAATATTGCAGACGTATCGACTTCAAACTTATGAGACTGCCTAAAATATCAATCGATAAGAAATTTACAAAAACAAAATATGGATTTGCATTGCGAAGTAAATATCGTCTGGTCATATGTATGTATATATGTATTTGTTCATCGAAGTAGATTTCTTTTTCTTTCCTTTTTTTTTGTGTACCGATTTTAATCATGAAATAAATGCAGATACTCAGTCAAATCCTCTCTGTTTACTTTTATTCTTGTCGTTAACTGGCCATACAAACATGGCCACACAGATACTCGTGATACCCTCTTGTTACAACTGTCAAGGTGATATACCAGTACCAAATTATTGAACTGCTTCTCGCTCTGTTGGATAACATCATGTGATCATGTACACTATATAGATCGCTCGACAACCTTACACCCGACCATGTGTAGTGTCTTTCCCATTTCCAAGGGATTCATGATACTCAATTGACGTAAACCCTTATGATAATACAGTTACAGCCTAGATGGTAGGGGACTGAGGGTTGAGCTGAAGGTGGGTCTAGTCGTTCGGAATTTTCTTTTGAACAAAATTGATAAAGGTTCTATGGAATTAAATCCGCTACACTTAAATGCACACGTTAGTTGTGATTATTTACATTCAATTTGTAAATCCCAAATTTGTCTAAAATGGAGAAAGTTGGTCTTGCCTCCAAAAAATTACAGAACATATTTATACATTGGTATTTTTACTTGTCATATACGATTCAGGTGGACCTGCACCGAGGAGCTGACGTCATCGTCAATTGAGCCTTAAAGGAGCCTTCTAAATATATAACATAGTTTACAGCTGAATATCCTGAAGGACCGAATAGCTATATATGATTGAAATGTAATAAGTTTTCCCTTACTCCTTGAGATTTGACATATCAGGAATGAAGTTACGCCTTGTGTCATCCTTTTGTTTTAATGACATAGTCTACTTGGGTATATGTTTGATACTCAGATATGATAGCTATTGACTAAAATTCATTCAGTCTCTAAATGAAACTTCATGGAAGAGCATTTTGGATTGTTTCTAGTTATCATCATCAAAATAATGATCACTATTTTGTATTGTTTGTACTAGACATATTAACCTCTGAAAGACTCAAGTACCCTGAAGCAATGGTTTAGGAGCAGTTAATCACTTAAAATAGCACATTTTTTAGTGAAAAGTACAAAAATTATTTTGACACTTTTAAGTTGACCTAACTCCACAAGACAATGTTTTTGTAGCCTAATTTTTTATATTCATGTTCTATGGGATAGACTCTATATATATCTGTAAAAGAAAGGTAGTAGGATGTTTAATTGCTGATAAATGAGACCTCAAAAGTCAAGAAAATGCCAATATGCCACGGTGGCGACAAATTGCGGAATTTCAAAGTGTGATAAATCGGCCAATTGTGAAGCAATGCAACTGAAATTTTCAGAATATGCTTATTGCATGGTGTTCCAATTATACAATAAATTGGGTATTTTTTAAAGATGTCGAACTACAACATACTCTAAAATTTGATGATTTGATATGGAATGACCCAAAAGTCAAATGGTCCCTAATGATAGATTATAAATTTGGTCTTAACATCATACTAACACATTATCCGAGTTTCAAAAGGGAGATGTGATATCCCCTCAATCCCTCATACCCCCTCAATCCACTCCTGCCCGTTGAAAACTTTTCTTCCAATACCGTTAAGATACTTTAGTGAACTTGGAAAGTTAAAACTTTAAGTCAACGGTTGTGGTGCGACACTTATGTTTTTTATATTTGTTTCGTTTATATTAGATAAGTGAAACACACAGTTAAACATAAACAATGGCCGTCCTGGCTTTCAATAATACAATTTGTGAGACTGAGTTATAAGTAGTAGGGTATATCATTCTATACGAACCATTAGTAGGCTACATCAGACAGACATATTTGGTTCTGAATGGCGACTACCTTCTGCTTCATGGCTCTAATGAGCTACCGTAATATATTTACATGACCACTATGTCGAGAGTAAGTAAGTCGAATAACAGATAACTTCATGTATGTTGATCAAGCAAAGTCGTGCATATGGAACACTACGTCATTGGAAGCATAGCAAACATGGGACGGTATTTTCGAATGAGAGGTATGAGATTTTATCTGACAGTATCTCTTATTTCGGTTGTAGCCATCGGTTGGTTGTCCGTCAAACTTTACGTACGACCTCGTGTAAGTAGAATTTATTCTGACGATATACACATCCTGAACTTCATAGAAGAAAGCAACTTTCAACGCCAACATGTAGGCGAGGAAAGGTAAGAAAGAATCATAACGATGCAGTAGTTATTTCTGTTTTCTTTTCTTTTTCCTTATTCTTTGGCTTTCTGCTTATATATATATTTCCAAAGGGTCCCAAGGGAATTTGAAAAGAAATTGGCATGAAGGTTTCTTTTTTCTTTCTATAGTGAAGGTTGAAACGTACAGAAATGAAATAAAACAGAAAGATTAATTATATTGGTGTTCGTAAAAAAGAAGCAAACAAGAACATCTTTTCGTTTTCCATTACTGGTTGAAAGCCGTATCTATCGCACTTATTACTCTAGTGTCGGAAAATAGTTTAGCCCTGATTTAGTTTGATTATAAACACGGCTACTTGATAGAAGAGCACGGCCTTTGTTACCATCAGTAACAAATCACTTTTAAAGGACACAACTGTAATTGTCAGGTGTCGTTGGCTCATTAATGCATATTCATCAACTGACAAGTTAGACAATATGAAAGCAGTGGCGTGCGCAGGATCTGAAAGCCTTGTCGAGGGGGAGGGGGATTCTAACTTTCCCCTACTGAGGTAGGTAACAGCATGAACCTTTAGGGTCCTATATAAGTGGCCAAATGCAGATCAAGGATTTTAACAGGAGGGCTTAAGCCCTGTCGGGATGGTAAAATTGTGGCATTTTGAAGCAAATGTAGACTATTAATTAAATTTATAATACGTTTTTATACTCGTTTTTGCTAATAAATACACTAGAAGCTTTGTGTGAGGTTGAAGAAGAGGGTGTGCACAAGACTGAATGTTTTCCGGGCCGAAAAGGGCGACGGGGGTGGGGACCATGGTTCTAGATGCCCAACGCAGCTCCTCTTGCTTCCATCTCCACCCTCTCCCTTTGCACACGCTAATGTGTGAAGATAGTTGGTACTTACCACAGTAAACATTTTCAGATATCAAAAGAAAGGATCTTGCAACAATGATCTTCACAATCTATTATTTACATTACATTAACTTACATTAATGTTGATAACAAACACTGTCGTTGCATCCCTGTTTGTACGTGATAATGACACATACTTCGTACGCAATTTACCTACAACATGTAACATATAATTATTTCTGTCAGAATTAAATGAACTAAATCTCAAAATGCTTTGTGCTTTATTTGTCTTTTCTCGCCCTCTGATGTCATATCATGATCAGGGCAATTATATGATATTTGACAATCTTTTTTCAAACAATGTGTAAAGGGAACTTATTGGTCCAATCCTAAGATCAGGAAGATATTTGGCATGTTTTATGTAATAAATATGTTTATTTTAACATCGTTCCAAGGTATATTTCATCACGTTCTTCCAGCAAACACAACAACAGGAAAAACTGATCACTGTTTGGCTTATATATTAAGATGTGTTAGAGATTTCTCAAAAGTGCAGTTGACCTTTTTTTATGGGTGAAAAGTTAAACGGCACAGTATTTATTAGCAAAACTTTACCTTTAAACCTAATTACAGACCTAGTTTATAGTCTAAACATGCTCCAGAATGCACCATCATTGACGTGTTGATTTTCATTTTTGTTCTAGCGACCAACCTATGCTACAACGATCCCTAATCCGGGCTCTCTCCTCTAGTAAAAAAATGTTACATTTGCCTATGGTCTTAGTCATAAGGGTTCATGCTCGTACCTAAATTAGTCAGGTGAAACTTTGAACCCTCTCAACACCACAACTTAGTTGCCTTGAAGTTAATAAGTGAGCCTAACCACAGATTTTCCTGAGTGTATAATATATAAATGTATAAATATAAATATATATATATATATATATATATATATATTAATAGAAATATGGAGTAATTTATTTAGAAAATACTCCTTATTTGTCAATTATGAGTCATATCTTATTTCCCTGGTATTTTCTATTAATATTTTCTTTTGGAGTAAACGTGGATTTTCGTTATAATATATATATATATATATATATATATATATATATTTACATATATATATATATATATAAATATATTTATATATATATATATATTTATATATATATATATATATATATACATATATATGCTTGTGTGTGTGTTTTTAAATTTATGTTTTTATTGAAGCAATATCTACAGAAGACTCGCGGTCTCGAGTGACCTGAACGAAAGTCTGTTGCTCTACGGAAAGCTTTTGCAACTTGAACACTCTTTCAACGCAACAAATGTGGAATCATTCAGGTCAGTTAAACATAACTTATATATAGAAATAATACGTCAAGTAAGGGGAATTATACCGTATAATAACGTCACCAAAGGCGAAGAAAATGGCGATCAGGCTGGAAGTTGTCTCACTGTTCTGGATTTTCCAACTCTCTACGATTTCAATAATATATTTATTCATTTGCCTTTGACGTTTACCTCCATTTCATTAACAAAGTCTGCTCAAAGTATCTCTTACTGGATCCGGTTTTAGGAATCACAAATGATTTCGAGTTGATTAGCATCATATTTGATCTCTAGAATAAGGCAAATATGGCACCAAAACTTAACTAGTATTGTTCGATACAGGTGACGGGCGCCTGCGGTGGAGTTGTGGCCTTCTTTGTCGGTTTCGGGTCTCTGGACGTACGGTCAGCGTCCATAGCCTAGTGGTTAGGGTGTCCGCATATAGGGCGGGGGAGGGGCCGGTTCGAATCCCGGTGAAGGCTCGAAGGTTCGAATCCCGGTGAAGCTATATATATATATATATATATATATATATATATATAAACACACATATATATATATATATATATCTTTTCAAGTATATTCTGTAAGAAATTGCTTAAGTTTGAAGGACTGGGTTTTGTTCAACAAGTACAGCACTCAGTATCAGTAGGAAGTTTGTTCATCCGCCATTGCAATATGTGGTCAACCATGTGGTTTAACCATGCACTCTATAAGACGGGAGTTAAGCAGTTTCACAAAAGGGGCTAAATATTAAGAAGAGATGGTCACACTTGAATTGAAGAATATTGAACGCAATCATAGAACTGATGCATATTGATATTACCAAATATAATAATATGTTGGTTTGGTCATATTTTAACAAATAGTTAAACACATTGGCAACCGTTGGCCTCTTTGTTCTAATTTTTTCTATATGTGAAACTTTAAAAATGACAAACTTTTTTTTGTAACAAATCTGTTACCAACAGATTTTAAAAAGCTTCATGTAACATTTTCAAACCAATACAAAAATGGAAATTCATGCTTTTATGTGTCTTCATGTTACTAACAATTAAGTTAGTTTGAACAGCCGTGTCAAGAAGTGTTCAATGTAATTCCTACATCAAGAAACACTACTATGTTACACAATTAGGCAAACATGTTATTACTGACACCGTGACACGTTTGTAAGAACTGACAAATAACAACCTCATTTCACCTACAATATTCAAGCTGTTGTCTGACATAATGTAATGCTACGCATTATCAATTAGCTTCTATTCTATAAGCTATAGAAAGAAACTGATGCAAATTACTGTTCATGTGCTTGTGTTTATGCTGGTAACTTTTTCATTAAAAATATGTTGCTATTTTAAGAAAAGGATCCATGATCACTGATAACTCTGGTTTCTCTTTCTCTATCTATCCGCCTCTCTCTCCATCCACCTCCCTGGCTTCACCTCCCTCTCTTTCTATTCCATTGTTTTGTTTCGGTTTCGTGGGGGAGGAGGATCTAACATATATGCGTTCAAAGTTGAAAAGATAGATTAGTGCGAAAGTTCAATTTTGATAGATGTACTTCCTTGTTTTCACAAGATGTGTTTATTTTGTATGATATTTCCAAAATATATTCGGATCCATCTTCAATAACGAAAGAAGGAAATATTGAGAAGGCAAGACCTTGGCTTCATTGTTAACTTGTTTCACTCAAAGATGTATATTAATGTTTGGTATTTCAAACCGCTTAAAATTAAGCTTCATGTGAAGAAGCCTCGGCATTATCCGACTCACCTCTTAAACAGAGAAAATCATTTGCGTAGGATCAAGGAAATCCATTACTATTGTATGGATTGGTTTGTTGATAATCATTGCAATAACAAGTTACCAAATGTTATTTCAGCCGTTGTGAGCCATTATAGTGCTTCTAATTACTCCATCATAACTCGCTATAGGAATTTATTTAAAGTAGCGTATCATCACAATCAGCACGGCAAATTGCTTCTTAACAAAAACATTTACAATCTATGACAGTCTCTGTCTCAATCTGTTAAATCTGCTAATTTTCTGTCGTGTCCATGTAAAATCAAGGATGATCTTATCAACAAGTACATGTAAGCATGTTGACTTTAAACTTTGTTCTTTAAACACCACACTCTAATTTTCTTTCCCCTCTCAACTAAATTTAAGTGCTTCTTTGTTGTTTTATTTCTACTTGGTCACCAGCTGAGATGTTTTGCTATAGTCCTTAATATGTTGATCTTATGTGTAATGTTTGTTTTTTTGGACAAACATATGAGAAATAAATTTGAAATTGAAAAATTGAAATAATGCGTCGTGACATAGTCATATAACTGCGCATGAGGAGACTGGACTCGAACTGGCATGCGTCAAGAAACTCAGATACACTTTCAGTGTTACAAAATTGATTACAATTCTAATCATCAATGAAAAATATAAATAATTTGAAAGACACATTGATAATTTTTGACGAGATAAAGTCACACGTTAACTTAAGTCACTCAAAAGGACAATATACTTTCAAACCTATACATTCTTCTCCATAACATATATGCTAAGAATATGCTCAGATATTCATTTGCATAGGTGATTGTTGTACGTCACTAAAATTTCTAAATGAAATATTTTAGAAAATGTTGAGATTATTTTTCCGTTTTGAGATCCAGCTATTGTAAGGTATAATTCCCTGAACACTTGGTCTTTCATATAACTGTACACGAAGATATGTGCTAGTCCAATATAATGGACAAGAACTCAACCGTGCCAAGAACTTTCTCGGACTTCGACCAGCAGGACTCTAACGTTATAATTTGAAAGACATTGATCATTTTTTACGAGATAAAGTCACACATTAACTTAAGCAACCAAAAAGTAAAATACATTTTCAAAACTATACATTCTCCTCCATAACATATATGCTAATACTCTCAGATATCCATTTGCATATAGGTGATTGTTGTTTGTCACTAATTTATCTATATGAAAATATTTTAGAAACTTTTTCATATTATTTTTCCGCTTTGAGATCGGGCTATTGTAAGGTATAATTCCCTGAACACTTGGTCTTTAGCATAACTGTAAACGAAGGGACTTTCTAGTTCAATATAATGGACACAAACTCAACCGTGCCAAGAACTTGTACTTCGACCAACGGGACTCTTACGTGTCACTACTTTGTAGTATGTAATGTAATGTACGTTGTAGATTATAATATACATTGCACGGTCCAAACGTCAGCTGTGAACATACATATAGCTATAGGGCGTTTCTGGTCCAGCCCTTTTCTCTGGAATGGTAAACAAATCCGTATGAAATATTTCACATGCAGTTTTGGGAAGTTAAAAAGTTAATCGATTGCATAAGGTACGGCATAATTACTGTTCGTCCAGGGGGCCAAGCGAATCGAGTTAATGCTATCACCGGGAGAAACCATTTGCTGAGGGCCAGGGCTTTTTCTACCATAGAACCGTTTTGAATGAGCCTCAGGATAGTGTAATTAATCTAGTGTTATTCCTAGTCAATTACTTACCTCTTCCACCTTAAAAATAACCATATGCCTGCTGTACAAGAAGTTCTGTTCTAATATAGTAAATGTATTTTCTTAGCATAACCACAGAAGCACAATGAGATTCGATTCCATGCACATGTTGATTGTATAAAACCTGTCTTTTTTTTAACGTAATTTGATATGTGCACCGTTTATGGTTATAGGCCTGTTGGGGCACGTGAGGTCTCCCACTCTCAACTTCCTTTCGTTGCGCCGCTTTGAGTCGTACAATAGTGACATAATAAAGTCACATGCCTGTGAAAGGAAGCATTTTATTGTTTTACAGTTTCTCATGTTTCGGTTTGAGATCTAATTCAACTATTTTTTATGATTATCTTTAACAGAACCGAAATCTACAAGGAGTTGGGCACAAATGTAACCAAATTATTGTATGTGACCAAAGAAAATTCTCCAAAAGGTCGTAAATTGAGATATTACGTATCTACGAATGGATCATTTGATACATCGTCAGTGTACGATAAACTACCAAAGGTAAGAGAAATAGACTGAGAGAAAAGACCTGGGAAAATATGATCAACCCCTTCTCTAACCAACGTTTGATACCATAAATAATAACCATATACCCATACATCATCAACAGGTAGTTAGTAGTCGCAAATTGTGGTATTAATGATTTCTGCAACAGGATATTAAACACGGGAGCTGCTATGACCTGGAAATTGTTCACAATTTAAGAGGTGTGGTAGTATGCTAGACCATATATCAAATATTTCTTGACCAATAGTGATCCTTAGAATATCAATCTATAGATAAGCAATGTCTCTAACTGATGACTTCATCGCCTGATAAATATTTCTTCTTCTGCAGTACCCTTAAGTCGGGCCTGGGTACAAAGGATCGACAGACCATAAAATATATCCTCTAAATTTAACAGTGCAGGGTAGTAGGCCTATAACGTACAATATTTTGTAGATATTGGTAGATGTGGGTTCTGGCCACTTTCAGAATTGAAGCACAATTAAGCTTCTGTACTTGCAATGTACTAGCTATGATGAAGAAGTAACACACTAGTCTGTTCGTTTGACTATCAACTTTCTTGTAAATATAAGTGTCATATTATCTACCCTTGTAATATATCTTTAATTATGTGCTTGGAAAGTAACTTATATGTAAATTATTGCTTGACTTCTGTTGTTCTCGATCCGGGTACTCGAGTCGTTTGTAGGAAACTTCGAAGAGGTTTTGTGTTTAAACATGGTCAGTGTATACGAAACTACCAAAGGTAACAGAAATATTTAAGGGGTAGTCTAAGTATATATCAAAATATCGACAATCGGTTAAAACGAAGATCATGCATAGAGTATGCTGCACTTAGGCAACATTGATTAAAATTTGTGAAGAGTTTTTGCCATCCAGAAGAAATCAATACAGCTGGATGTAATTTTCAGGACGGTGTACTCATGTGTCCTGCAACGCAATCAATGCGGTTAAATGCGCAAAAGTCAACATTTCAACGTACAGAGTGAAAACATCACCTTCTTAGACCCATATTTGAGGTAAAATAGCAATTAGCAAATTTAGCTCTTGGATGTTAAGGTTCATTGAAATCCATTGTATATGTTCGTGTGCCTTTCAAAGATGCTTATACGATCTTTTTCAGATCTGATTTTCAGATAACATTAATTGACAGAAGTAAAGAACTCTTAAGCAAGACTTTTGACAGTTTTCTTGTCACCAAAGTAATGACTCAAGTATAGTTTGGAGCACTTTGAAATCGATTTAAATACAGGTCGTTATATAAATACGGCTTGTACGGGTTCGAAACCAGAACTTGTCATATGCCCGTTGAGATAAACAAAATGAATAAATAACAACTGCATATTATATATATACAATGTCATGTGATGCATTTTAATTTGACGTTTAATTAAACACCTTCATCGATCTTCAATTTAGGTAGGCCATCTTAACTGCAAAAAATATTTATCACCTAATTCTTGTTCCAAACACCTTCCCATTTTTGCATAATTAGATCACCTTAGAAAGCTTTCATATATTCTTACTTCAGTAAGTCAATATTTTATACTGGTTTTGTTTATTGCTTCCATATCTGTATTCATATTATCTTTTTTCATGTTTAGAACTCTACATTTGATAGACTAAACCGGTGTCACGTGATAGGAAACAGTGGTTCTCTCCTACATTCTAATTGTGGCAAACAAATCGATGATGCTGATTTCGTATACAGGTAAGGTAGTTGGTATATATATGTATAAGCTAATTGTCAGTAGTACTCAAATGTGGTGACTATTCTGTGACATTTTAGCTATTATTCACCTTGCTGACATCGGCGCTTTGGCTCAGCTGATCTAAAGATGCATAAATGTTATTTCCAATAGGTGTCGTTCATTCATTGAGATAAGTAAAGCTTAGACAGATACCCACTTAAATATTTATTATTATGTTAGATAATATTATAATGCCGTAGGAAGTGCACGGACAAACATGTCAGTAACACCATACCCCTGGCAGAAAAACACTTTATTGAGTTATCATGGTAAATACAGAGTATCATCTCCTTTAGAATAGCAAAAGAAAAAAATCAGTATTGTGTGACATACATATCAGTATGTTACAATTTAATAGCATTATGTCGATTTAAAACATAAATATGATATGCCGTTCCGTATATGTATGTTAGAACTAAAATCAATTTGCCTAACTCGATATTAATTATGCGTTTTATCACAGGATAATGCACGAACGGCAGTTTGACTCAAGCAATGCGCGAGGGGCGAGTTCATCCAACTATAGGGCTATACCCCGTTCATTCATACAAAGCACTAAATAAACATTAATTTTCACATCAGAATATTACAATTTCATAACAAACTTTAAATAAAACATAGCCAACGTTTGTCTCGAAAAGGTACCCCGTTGATCTTTACTTTTCTTTTAGTTAAAGAAATATAACATAAAAAAGAATAACAGTTCGTTGTTCTGACGCAAAGGCGTTCTGCACCTGCGTCCAGTGGGCCTAGCCACACGAACCGACGTGTTCAGCGGTAAAGCGAACTGACCTAACAGTCATTGTACAGTGTACTACGAATGCGTACTAATTGGTATAGTACACTGTATACTGTGCTAAGCTATATAGTTACGCTCGTAAACACATGTGAACAATTCCATCAAGAAAATTCTTAAACAAACAGTTGAATTTTGCAGTACAATTACTTTAACATTTGATCAGATGGAAAGAGGTGTACACCAGGACATGGAACATTTCCTTTGATTGGAAAAATACGTCTACTGTTCCTTGAAACTTGCATTTCTTAATACATCTTCCTGCCGTATTCCCGATGAGTGACGTCATGTCTAATCCTATCAGTTAGACGTTACGTAAGTATTAGTATCGACGGTGTTCTGACATTTGGCTAGCCAACTGTTGTGTGCAGCTGCCTTTCGTCCTTTGGATCGCTGCTCTTAGGACATTTGAACATTGCTTCTTTTGTTTATCCGAATCCTCCAATAACTTTCGATATGATACTTACGTTAGACCAATTTGGTGTGAAAATACAATATTCTGAAACTTTCAGAGAACAAGACTTTAATTTTTGACAGATATAATAGTTAAAACTTTAAGATTTTTTTCCAGATCAAAATGGAAAATTCTGCACTTATTTTCCATTTTAATTACTAGTCTAAATTTTAAGGTAAAGATAGCCAACATTTGGAAATGTTAGTATTTTTTATCGATACGTTCAAGAAAAAAAAAAAAACAATAAATGTTAACGATTTGAAATTTCGACAAGATAGTCGACACTTTAAGAGGAAAAAAAATTGAAAGCGCAAAATAATAAGACGAAACGTCGACTTTAAGTAGGGTGAGCAAGTAAAGTAGGGAGACTGTGCTTAAATTTTCCTGAGGACGCCCGGGACACCTCATTTCAGAAATGGCCTAACAAGTCTGTACACATCTTCCAACGATTAAATGAGCGCGTTTTATGATGACGCTGCTTAAGTACATCCTTTCCATATACTTACGGGATACGAACTGAATATTTAGGAAACTTGAGGATGGATCAGTGTTTTAGGGGTTAGGTTTGATAGTAAACGTTCGGGAATCGTTAACGTTACGGGATACTAAGGAAACTTGAAGTCGTGGTTAAATTGATTACATATGTGATTACATATGTGGTTACATTGATACAGTGGTTACATTGATTACATATAGTACTTCAATATTACGGACTGGTTTCATATTTTATTTTTTTTTTATTTAATAAGGAAACGTTCGGGAATTGTTAGTCAGTAGGATGGATCAGTGCTTTAGGGGTTAGGTTTGATAGGTTTTTATGAAGACCGATTCCCTTTGTTTGTATGATAATATAACTTCCATTGTATGCGTAACCGCCTAAAGTAGTGT
The DNA here is from genome assembly GCF_037975245.1 of Apostichopus japonicus. Lineage (NCBI taxonomy): Eukaryota > Metazoa > Echinodermata > Holothuroidea > Aspidochirotida > Stichopodidae > Apostichopus > Apostichopus japonicus. The sequence continues at coordinate 14,427,802 of NC_092566.1, forward strand.
TATCCTCCCATTATACCCGAAATAACTGCTCAGACTCCGATCGATATCGAGCGGACCTCACTTTATTTACCTACCACGAAGTAACATAACCCAAAATAAATCAAATGGAACTAGTGAAATAGAAAAAGGAATATTATTCTGGCTGAATATTAGTAAAGAAATGGTTGGGCGAAATGACCATGCTGGTAAGGCGAAATGACCATGCTGGTTGGGCGAAATGACCATGCTGGTTGGGCGAAATGACCATGCTGGTTGGGCGAAATGACCAGGCTGGTTAGGCGAAACTGACTGATTTACTTAATCAAGGCAGCAAAGTGCAAAATAACAAGATGAAACATCGGCTTTAAATAAAGATGAGCAAGTAAAGTGGAAACCGAGAGATTTCGTTAACGTAAGACCAACAGGAAAATTGGACAAATAGACCCATTAAATTTATACGTTCCTTTTCCAAAACGTAACAACGAGGTATTGATGGGGTAATCTACATGTCAGAGAAACAAGATAAAAAGAACAATAAGGAAGTATGGCCACACACAAAAGTGAAAGTGTAAAATTAAAGGGAAATTCCCGTTCCTCTTTTGTAGAAGGGGTGGGGGTAATTAAAACATCACAGCAATCAATATGACACAATGAAGTTTGATTGATACAAATTTGAGAAAGGAATTAGCACAAATAAGCACTGTTAACGTTTTAATGATGTGAGACGTAGTGATATTTGTTTTGTCTTGCCTGACGTTAATGCGACTATACCCGAATGAGACGCCAGTGCTTTAAGAAGCATTTCAAAATAGTTAGAAAGGAAGTTGACTGTGGATCCGATAAAATTCCTTGTTGGGCATTTTATATATTCTTCTATTGATTTAGCACCCATTTACACGATCATTGTTCCAAGAACGTTCCAAGTGTGATACCCTGTCTGTAGCAAACTGCTTTAACTTCTCCAATTTCAATATATTCAGATGAATGATGATTTAAGATCAAACGAACACGTTCCTTTCTCAAAGTACATACTGATGATACTGTCATAAAGTGGAAATTGCTAAATAATTTAATTATCCAATTGTTTCAGATTATGAACAATTTAAAGAACTTGATGTGTTACTTTATTTGAAATATCTCTTCAGCTCCGTTAAGTTACTACCGTAGTGCTGCCTGCTTGGTTGCAAATAAGTTCGTCTGTCTTCTGAAGATTTTGTAAAATATCTTAATTTCCAACTGTAATATTTTACTTCGTGAAACGGACCTCACCCACATTACGCTAAATATATTACTGTAGATACTTATTCTATTGGGATCTACAGCGACGTCAACGTTATTCGTGACATGCTGAAATAGCTTTAATATGCTGGTTATATTTTGCACATATACTGACTATCATCGATCATACATACTGTTTTACGTGTAACATATGACCATATTACCGAACAATCAAAAGCAGTAACAAGTAATACATTGTTTTCTTCCCTATCACATGTTGATAACATTTATAAAATGATGATATACACACACACACACACAAACATATATATATATATATATATACATATATCGTCCCCGTTCTGGCGTAGTGACAAATGTTCAAAATGTGAGTTTTGAGAAAACGCGCTCTAAAGATTTTCACATTTTGACTTTAGTATAGCGTAATTGAAAAAGGATCTTTTGTACCGAAAGTTGTCAATATTTTAAATATAACAAATAGAACTTTGAGTTCTCATGTTTGTTGCTGATCGAAAAATTTCTTACAAAGTAGTAATTTTAGTGTAAACATATTCGTCGTAATGTCATGTCATTTTCAGTTACTTTTAGACATTCGTCACACATTCGTCACTATGCTAGAACTAAATTTTGAAGTTTCGTCCTGTCACAAACTTGTATTCGTCACTTTTGTGTGTAGTAGCCATAGGGTACACCGTGGATGTTCACTGTCACATGGGGAGAGGAAGGGGGGTAGGTGGAATAACCTCACGATAGAAGAAAATAATCGAAGGGGTGGTACATTGTTCTTATTCATTTTAAAAAGAACGTCCACGGTTTACTTTAATGTATAAAATAGACAAGGAATGGGTTATACGCAGGTATCAACATACGTGTTTTAGTATGTTTTTCTTGAGTGGCATGGATGGAGTCGGATATGACGAGGGGAGATGGTATATAGGGCAAGGAGAGCCGGCTATTGAAAGGGTGGTATATTGGTCTTATTAATTTTAAAAAGAACGCCCACGTTTTGTTGCAATGTATCAAATAGACAAGTAATTTGTATAGGTCATGGGCGGATGTAAGTGTTTTAGTATGTTTTTCTTGGGTGAAATGGAGGGTGTCGGATAGAGAGATGTTGAGGTAGGGAGGGCAAGGAGAGGCGGCTGCTGAAAGGGTGATATATTGGTCCTATTAATTTTAAAAGAACCCCCAACATTTTCTACAATGTATAAAATAGACAAGGTATATGATGAAATGTGAACACATGCAGTTGCAAAAATAATACTTCCAGTGGCGTAATCTGTTAAGTCGGAACTCTTATAAAGCACACAGACTACGGAAAATTGTGTGCAATTCTTCATTTTCAAGTTAGTGTATTACGTGAAATGTCTCTGACAATAGTTTCTAAGTATCCTTCAAACGCTCTGGGAAGCTTTTCCACTATACTATCCCGGCCTTAAACGGAATGTGAAATTTTCTTACGCTCACAGGCACATTCATAATAACCAATCCAACAACTGTGCCATTGTTTAAGTGTTTCCAAGTTGTACTATAGTATGTTGTTCCTTCTTTTTATTTCCTTCCAGTATACATATAAAAATTTTCTTACGCTCACAGGCACATTCATAATATCCAACCCAACCTCGTGTGAATCCTCAGATTTAAAGAAGGAAACAACTGTGCCATTGTTCAAGTGTTTCCAAGTTGTAATGTAGTATGTTGTTCCTTCTTTGTATTTCCTTCCAGTATACATATAAAATTTATAGAGAGGAGTCATATAATACCTCAACAAGAAGAATAAATCATATAAAAGTTGTTTTTTTGAGATGATAGGATACCAAACAGCAGGGACGTAGCCAGGGGGGGGGGGAGCAGGGGGAGCGACCGCTCCCCCTTTCAGTGTCGATTTTTTTTTTAAACTGTCGTTTTTTTTAGCATGGTATTTTTTCAGTGCTCTTTTGATCTTGAATACTCGTCAGCTCCGTTAACTCGATTGTAATCGTATTAACATTCACGCCTACTGATTCAACTACTTACTTAGTTTGGCAGATGCAATTAGCTAAATTAAGCTTATAGCCAATTACAAGCCTACAGTTGGCCACTGCGTTATAAAATACATATTGCCTACCTAACCGCACTCTATGGAATGTCACGAACTGTATGCACAGCAACGTTCGTTCAATGAGTCGTCCTAAGTTGTTGCACGAACAGCATGTTATGAAGCTAAGCTAGCAATCGTACGTGATACGCACTTCCTATAAATAATTATTACACTGCTAATACACTGCGATAACGATATTTGTTTTTAGGCCACTGCATATCTGGCTGTATTACAAAATATGAAAGTTTATATTGTCCATCAGTTAAGTTCGTCAAATGTATTAAAGTCCAGACATTGGACAATAAACAAGAATCATCCTACTGGAAAACTTGTAAAAGAGCACTATGTTTATCTTTCTGATATATTATGTAAAAGAACATGTAAAAGAATTTAAACAGGAAAAAAAATCTGCTGATACTGATATCATATGATCAGGGCGTAGCCAGTATGTAGCACGATAGTTTCATTCAACACTCTACCCACCGAAAAAGACTATAGGATCCGATCTTGTCAGTTTTTTTAACATGTAGTTAAGAACCCGTTTACGCAGATAATATTTCAGTTGAGAAAACACTTGAGAAATTTGCATCAGATGGCAATCGTCGGATAGCTCTCGCCTTCTCTTATTAGGCTAACTTAAACATTTACTAGCTACAGTTGTGTCAAAGACATTTCTGGACTATCTTTGTATCTACAAGTATCAGAAGTTGAAAAGTAAGACTACTCTGTACATGTACCTTCAAGGGCGGCGGAACCGGGGGGGGGGGGGGCACAGGGGGCAAGTACCCCCCACTTTTCCTCAGGTTAAAAATGTGCCCTTTTTCTACATAAAACTTGTACTCTTGATCACCTTATTAGGTCAGCGATATTTCAGTAAGAGATCTAATCCTAATTTAGAACTATCAGGGGCGTAGCCAGTATGTAGCACTGTAGACCCGGGCCTACACTTTTTTTGGCCAAGTTATCTTTTTTTTATTAAAACACCCATAATTCAAATCCATAAGCTTGCTGGACGAGTTTAAGAGTCTAGACAGGAAAAACTATTGAAATGAACGTAGCAAGATTATGGCTAAATTAGGTGACCTATTCTTCTGTCATCTAGGCTGTTATTCATATCGCGTGCCGTTTCATTCAATTCTCTACCCGCCGAAAAAGACTAGGATACGATCTTGTCAGCTTTTTAACATCTACTTAAGAACCCGTTTACGCAGATAAAATTTCAGTTGAGAACATTCCACAGTCAAATAAGCCTATCGTTGATTAACAGACTTTATATGTATAGAGCTGCAGCACTTTGTTGCCTGTTGTTGTCACGATCGGCGTTCCAAGTTCCAAAACAGCCTTTTCGATAAACATTTACCAGCTACAGTTGTATCAAAGACAAATACTGGCTATGGTTGTATCAAAGACATTTCTGGCCTATCTTTGTATCTACAAGTATCAGAAGTTGAAAAGTAAGACTACTAAGACGGGGGGGGGGGGGGGGCGTTGATGGAGTGATGTGTATATGCAAATAAGATAATACAATAAGATTTATAAAGGGTACTAAATATCAGGCTGCTTCAGTCCAATCGAATTTCTGCAAAGTGCCCTTTGAGGTCGGTGCCCCCCCCCCCCCCCAGAATAAAAGTGCTTCCGCCACCCTTATGTAACTTGCTAATTTTAATACATTATGTATTATTGAATTACGTACTATTTTAACTCGTTTGTTTTTGGGGTTTAAAAGTGATATTGAATGAGGTGTCTCAAGTTAGCAAGAGGCCAGGGAACCAGAATGAACACTAGGGAAGGGCCGTTTCCGGCCATCTGGGGGGTTTGTAAAACAAAAATTTTACTTGTACGCTCCGCGCCAACCGATGGTGGCGCTCCGCTCAGATAGTCGTGCCTACAACTTTGAAAATCCATATCAATCGCAAAAAGTGCTCCCCCCCTTTCCAATTCCTGGCTACGTCGCTGCCAAACAGTCCAAGAATGACTAATATAAAAGGGGAGAAAATGTCAAGATGATAGGATATCATATAAAATACATATACTAATACAAAAGTTAATACATAAAACGATATAACAAACAGACTACAACAAACATTCTACGTGCTCGAATTGAATGTATAAAGCAGCACGGTAAATAAATGAGTTGCTGTAAACTTACGTTCGGTATTTTGTGGGGATTTCTTAGATTTCTGCTCGATTTGTGCAGGAGACTTTTTAGTACAGTATACAAAAGGTTATTCTGATCACTGTAAATCTTATTAGCCATTCTTGTAAACTCAGGTCTTGCAGCAGCATTTACTTTTTCTAAAAGTATATTGTATTCTAAATTAATATAGCTGATGTGTATTTAAGAAACTACATTCTTCTTTTCTTTGCTTTGTTTTGCAATATAAAATGGTACCAGACAAGCACTGTATAGATCATATGTGCCAGGTTGTATAATAGTATTGAAAACATTTTTCTTAGCATTTTGGCTAAAGAAAGACACATCGTAAGCCACACTAGATACTATATAATATACTTTTATAATACCTTGATGCTTTTCAAGAAAAGGTCAAACTGTCGTCGCTGTATACTCCCAGTACTCAGTTTTGGAGGTTCTAGCCGCATCAGATCCATCAATAGTAATAATACGTTGCGTCCTTGATAGAATGAGACCTTCATGTTTTATGGTTTATTTTCAAAAACGAATTTCCTTAATTTTTTTTTTGGGGGGGGGGTTACGCAATGAAGTCCTGCGGTCACATGTTGGAACTATGTCATTTACAGAACACTGAAAATTTCATTGGTCAGTTTCAACAGAGCTCTTATGAATTGTGCATGATACAGCAGTATCATCGGCATATTTTGTTATAGAAATGTGTGAGTTTGACCTAACTTCATCAGTATATATAGTAAATAATATAGCATATAATGGACCCACCCCAAGGCACACCAACTTTTATTTCCAATATTTCCGATAACCCTTTATCCAACCTTACTTGTCTGGGCCATCCTTGAAGAAATTGTGTCAGCCAATGAATAAGCCATGTTTCTTTGATAAATCGTAAAGAACCTTCATTAATTGATTTGGCAAGACAGTATTAAACGCACTTGAAAAGTCAAGAAAAGACCCTTTGTTATAATTCTTTCCTTACAATCTTAATGAGACACAAAATCATGGCTTAATCAAACGTTTGATATGGATATGGATTCTTCGAGTGGCTTGCAACTTCCGTTCTGGAACAGCAAGTGCCTTCTTCTTTCTTATGTCAAGCAACCTTTATGGGTTAATAATCCCAATGTATGGAAACCAGGGCTGAGGGTGTATCAGTTTGGTGATGTTCATTTGGTTTGTATGTCCATGTTCTGACTTGGTTTATTTTTCCAAAAGGTCTGGTATAACTTCCCCTATGATCCTGAAATTCTTAGCCTGTGGAAGAAAACATCCAAGGTTCAGTCACATCTGAAGGTTGCTATACAGATTTTCTAGTAATTCGGTCTAAACGCCCCCCCCCCCCTCCTCGTCCTTTGTAGCAAAGTAACTACTTAAGTATAAACTATGCTAGTACCTTCCAAAGTTTCATATAAAAGTATGTGACCTTCAACTATGTAACTAGGTATTACTTAGCCAGAAAATGGTAATTTTAAGTTAGGCTAGAGTAATGCTCGTGATGAGCAAAGCCGCCAACAGCTAAGAGAAACCGTACTTCTTTAGGGAGATGTTACATTTTAACGTTTATTTATATATGAAATTGAAGACTGGAGGAAGTCTTAAGTGGAAATGAGCTGGCGTTTGCATGTTTTAATTTGTCATTATACTGGTATTTGTTTATTGAACTGTTTACATTCACATTGAAAAGGAGACAGGACACCAAAAGATTACATTATATCGCCGGGTATCCCCCCCCCAACATCCCAAGTGGCACTATGACATTACACATTGGCAAAAAATAGCTCCATGCCACGACTTTTAAAAACCAATTTACTCCCGTACCGTGCAAGATAATGGACTTAGATATTTTAGGGATAAGTTCATCACAAGGATCTTGTTGATATAAGTTCATTATGATGGTTTGGGATTCCTTCCCTTCAACCCTTAGGTATGGTTAGGCTAACTATAAGAATGGCTTAAATTAATTAACCTTGGTCTAGGTATTGTAGTCTTCGCGGTCACAGTTAAAATTTGAGTGATTTATCCATCATTTTTATACGAGTTACACCCATTGTCATTCATGTCCGTCAGTGACTTACACCACCTGTTTCCTCATTTACACACAACTCTAATTAAATGTACCGAAGGTCACACTGTTACACCGATTCAGTAGAGATAAATAGTCTACTGTATATAGCTACTCGCGCAACAGATACAAGCATAGAATGTACTGCAATCCTAACACTAGGCTACTATTCAGGTATATTATTGTTAAACCACACCTCATTCTGTTTTCACGAGTTATGCTATCGTGTATGAAATGCTGTATTAATCAATTAAATGACGAGGTGGATATAATAAAGATATTACCGGCTTGCCATAATCCTGGTTGTTTTCAAATGGCAGTTAGTTGGTTCTCAAGTCAGTATGACATGGTTGTTATGTTCGGCTTGTTCCAAAGGGTAATATTCGTCGATATGCAAAAATGCATGGACCTTAGACAAATAGTGTTACTGAGTGGTTGTAATGATGACTAAAGTATTCGTCAGTATGTAAAAACGAGAGTGGGTCTTAGGTGGACATTCGTCAAAACTGAGTCAGAAAAAACGAAAAAATAGACAGTTTTAAAACTTCTAACCCGGCTCAACCGATTCTTCACCCTCGAAATAGGTAAGAACAATATTTAACTCAATTTCGCCAAAAGTGCACATTCGCCACTACGCGAAAACGGGGACGATATATACACATACCGTATATACGTATATATATATATACATAAAATATATTTGGTTCATTTTCCATCTCATTTATTGCTTTATCTTTGGGGTTTTTACCTCGAGATATCAATCAGTTGTCTGAATTGACAATGATACATAATATCAAAATCTGAAACCTCAACACCTTCACAAATGAAAATTCAAAGTTTCTAAACTAAAGCATATTAACTTGAACAGTTAATGAAAATTTCCAGAAAAGGTCGACTACGGAAGTCATTGTTTCGTTTACATAGAATATGACGCTCTTCTTGCAACAGAAAGTGGAACTTATATTGAAACATGGATGCGTCAGTACTTTTATTACTTAGTTTCTAGTTGAAAATAAAATAGTTTGCATACAGTATAAAATAGTTTATCTAGTTCTTAATTTCATATAAAAATCAAACTTAACATATTACAAATTAAGGTCAATGTTGTTTCTAAAACATGTTGCAGAAATTGCTTGCCAAAATATCTGAGTAACTGGACAGGATCAAAAGATGTTAGAGGGCCTCATCCTCAGAATAACAAAATGTACACACGGGGAGTCTTTTAGTTTAATTTTATGTAAACAAGAGTTGGTACCATTAGTTTTATGAATAAATATTAAATGGCTTTCGTATCGCTAACAGCAAAAGGAAGCATGAACACATTCACTTCTCAACACTTCTGAACTAAATAAAGTTTTACCCATTTACATTTTAGACTTTTTGAAAATAATAACCCTATGTCAACCATATTAAGTCCTTCATTGCAATTTTGGTTCAATTACACCGATCTTTAAATTTTGTGGGACTTAATTGACCAAACAAATTTGTTGAAAAGAGTATCTAACTATCGAAAAAAAAAATGATGGTCAGGCAAAAAAGGACAATAAATAGACTAGCTGAGAAACTTTATCGATCGGTGTCAGATCTCTAGGAAGATAAGGGATTCAGTTTTTTTGTAATACGTGTAAGTTTCGCTAAGTAATTGAACCTTAAAAAGTCTTCTTGATGATGCGTAAATGATATTCCTAGGTACGTATTAGGACCATCACTTATTCTTAAAAGATGACCTTGTGGGAAATCATAACACTTATCTAGATTAACTGTCAGAATTGACACTTTTGAAAACCTATTGAGTACTGCGATAACTTCATGTATCGAGTTTTTGAAACCATCAGTAATCATAACAGTATCATCAACGTAATCAATAATCTTTAAAGTTCGATCACTAATTGTAATACCTTGGATTAGCAGATGATCTTTAGGCCAATTCACTCCCTGGTACTTATTAAGATACTTTTAATTAACGTGTCCTGTATATAAGCTTGAGTTAAATATCACAGTAATTACATTAATTGATTTTACCCAAACAATGAAAACTGTACAGAATGGTTTGAAAGTAGGTGATTGAACAAATTTATATTTGGCCTAAACATGAAACGACGCTGATTTTTTCATTTATCGTCTACCTGGGTACGTAAGTTATTCTCATAATTTTGCTGTTGCCATTCCGTTGAAGGAAAATTGGGAGCCTACCCCGGAAAGAACATCTCAGGCTCATTTTTAAAATTATTTGAAAAAGAGAAATTACCTCTCACAGACAACAATCTGTAAATTTATCCGAGATTATATACAAGGATAATGATTAGCTCTATTTTATTAACAAACTACTGTGTTGTATACTCAAATGCTACAATGGAATTGGAGGTAGACAGTTTCGTTCAGTCACCTGTGAAGTCTCTTAAACCTTTAAAACGGTCTGAGCTTGTACAACTGTGAGAATACTACAAAATTAATGTAAGGAGAGTGTTGATCGAAACTCTGATTGACAAACACATTCTTTAAGAAAGTGCTCAACCTCCTTGTCTTGCTCGGGTTAATGCCGACCAAGACATCAGTTAAATCTACTTAAGTTGGAATTTCCAAAGAAAGCAATGGAGAGGCAACTTGAGGTATGCCTAGAACGTGAAATTTAATTCCAAAGAACTAGATTTAAGGGGACAATCCTCCCCAAGATCGGCATTTGCCAATTTGAAAAGTTAGCCGATTGCCTAAAGTGGCCTGAAGATCAATGGGCCCTGTTTCTGCAGAATTCATTGACTGAAAAGGCTCAAGAAATTTATGTTCCCTTGTCAATAGAACAGTCTTCTATCAATGCTGTTGTAAAAAATTTCAGCTAGTTCCTGAAGCCTATATTAGGCAAAATTTCAGGCAGAGTAAGAAACAAGACCACCAAACATCTTCTGAATTAGCAAGAGAGAAAGATACTCTTTGATAGGAGGTTTACTTGAAAGGATATTGGTAACGAATTTCATTAGTTAAGGCAACAAGAGCATGTCGAAGAATTTAAAAAGTGTGAACCCCCCGAAATTAAACACATTTACTCCAATATTTCAAGACAAAGCAAGTAAATATAACAATAGGGACCGTGGAAACCAGGAAACACTTCACTACGAGTCCCAGCGAAAGAAAACGTATAGTCCATCGGGGCAGGCTTCAAAATGTGCTTAAAAAACGACTTTCGTTGAACATATTTAGTACCAAGGTTGTTGGTTGGAAGTTGTAGAGGGATGTCCTGGGAACATTTTTCGCGATGTTGGATGATTGGAGAGGTGTTATTTTTCGAGTAAACAACAAACAAATGACATCACTCTTATACGGTGTACGACAATTACAACAAAGCAGTTCATTGTGACAGCAACATGAAAATGGCATTTAAATGCATTTGAACTTATTAAAATCAAGATGTTTGTGTTAACAGGTATAGAGGGATGTCCTGAGATTATTTTAGGAGTTTTTGGATGCTTGGAGAGATGTTATTTTGCGGGTAAACAACAAATTACCTCACTATGAAGTGTGGGCTTAATTAAAAATCAGCAACGACTATTCAAAGCAACATGATAATAGTTTTAAATGTTACTTAACCTATTTAGAACCAAGGTTTGTTGGTTGGATGTTGTAAAGAAATGTCCTAAGAATACTTGAAGAGTTGTTGGATGCTAAAAGAGGTAATACTTTACGAATAAACATATGACGTCATAATCCATCAGGGCAGGCTTCAAAAAGTGCTTAAAAAGCGAGTTTCGTTGCACATATTTAGTACCAAGGTTTGTTGGTAAGAAGTTGTAGAGGGATGTCCTGGGATCATTTTTCGCAATGTTGGATATTAGGAGAGGTGTTATTTTTCGAGTAAACAACAAACAAGTGACGTCACTTTTATACGGTGTACGACAATTACAACCAAGCAGTTCCTTGTCACAGCAACATGAAAATGGCATTAAATGGTCTTGCACTTATTTGAACTTGGATGGTTTTGTTGACAGCTTTATAGGGATGTCCTGAGATTATCTTAGGAGTTTTTGGAAGCTTGGAGAGATGTTATCTTGCGTGTAAACAACAAGTGTGGGCTAAATTAAAAATCAGCAACGACTATTCACAGCAACATGATTAAATAGTTTTTCAATGTTACTAAACCTTTTTAGAACCAATGTTTGTTGGTTGGATGTTGTAAAGAAATGTCCTAAGAATACTTGAAGAGTTGTTGGATGCTAAAAGAGGTAATACTTTACGAGTAAACAATAAACATATGACGTCACTGTTATAGGTTGAACGACAATTAAAACTCAGGAGTTCCTTGAAACAGCAGGATGGAAACGACATAATTTAAATGTTCTTGCACTTATTTAGAAACAGGATGTGTTGGTTGAAAGTAATGGAGGGATATAAAAATAATATTTAAAGAGTTGTTGGGTGCTAGGAGAGGTGTTATTTTACGAGTAAACAATATACATATGACGTCACTCTTATATACGTTGTAAGATAATGAAAACTGGAAATGAAAGAGCACTTTCATGTCACAGCAAGATGATAACATAATTTAAATGTTCTTGCACTAACAGTATTTTGGACCAGGTAATGTTGGTTGAAAGCTATATAGGAACGTCTGATGAACATTTTAACAGTTGTTGGGTGCTAAGAGAGGTGTTATGTAAAGAGTAAACAATTAACAAATAACGTCGTTCTTATACGTTGTACTGTACGACAATTAAACAGAGCAGTTCCTTGTCACAGCAAAATGATAACATAATTAAATACAGTATTAAGAACCAGGATGTGTTGGCTGAAGTAATAGAGGAATGTCCGAAGAATATTTTAAGAGTTGTTGGATTCTTAAAGCAGTGTTATTTTTCGAAAACAACAAATTTATGTTGTGTGAAACACAATTTGAATAAATGCACTGTCCGTCTCCTGAAGTCTGCCTCGACACTCACCTTTAACGCAAATGTAGCTGGTCAAAAATGCAGTGACCAGGCAAAAATATATAATTTTAGGTTTGGGAAAATTACAAGAAGCACCTTTCCATGAGAGTAGGACCAGATGACTCTGAGATCGTGGGAACAACTTGAAAAGGCGTAACGCTCACACAGAAATAAACATTAGGAAAAATAGTAGGTTTACCATGCACATGAATGTTGTATTAAAAACAATGGGGTCACTTAAACTTAAATGAACAGATCTTATCAGAGCTGTTACGTCTCACAAGAAATCCACTGAACTTATTGGAAAATTAAATGCTTAAAAGTCCTAACCAAATAAGAACACAATCGCGGCGCGGGTCATCCAAGTACAAAATATAATTGCTTCCTCGGGTTACTTCCGGGGCAGGTTCACTCTGTTGGGGGACATCTCTGGGGTAGGTTGCTCTTCACTATTGACCTATCAGCTGTCAATTAAGTTACTAAATAATTGCCAGAAACATTACTTAACCCGAATCTAAATTTATAAATGGGTCTCATCAGTGTCCTTAAATAAATTTGTAGATACACATCCGTCACCAAGAATATTCCTACCAAAACAAAATAGCTATTAAACTCTATTTCTCCCATAGTTCTCAAAAGTGATAGAGGCTTGGGAGCCAGTACATGTATTCCTAGAAAACAAGGACCACACAAAACAATTACTATGTTTAACAAAGACAAAGGTCACACAGGGCCACCTGACCACAAACTGTTGCTCTGTAGTAGTAGCAAAAAGTGACACTTTAGGGAACTCCTCAATCTACCAAAGTAAGTTATTCATTGTCAAATGAATAAAACAAAATGAGAAAAAGAAAGGAAAAGATCAAATGAATGAAAAAAATTGGAAAATGAGAGAAAATGATCAACATAAACAACAACAAAACATTAACCAGGTTATGCTTTGGTTACACAAAGAATCCTTTCTGAGTTATATGACTTCCTCGTCACTGTCAACATGACCAACGCCCAAAGCCACTTGCTTAAGAAGAAGAAGTGTTCCTCTGTTATGTGTAAACAGATTGTCTTTGGCAATAGCATTTTCATCCTTTCATCATATCTCTGTTCAGCAGCTTCTTTGAGCCGTTTTTCAGCATCTCGTGTCAGACACTGAGACAGCTGTTCTGTCTGCTCGCTACCAGATCTTCTTCCTTTCGAAAATTCGAAAGTTTTTGTTGTGCCAGAGAAATCTCTGGAGAGGAAGCACCTCAAATGTTCTTTTCTTTGGAGCCAATGGGCCTGCACTTACATCTGCAACAAATAAAAACCAAATTTGTTTGGTTGATACAGTATTTTGAATTGTCCTGTCGATCACACTGTGGTTCACATTAATTGTCTACACTGGAACTAATAAGCCATTTGATATTACATTTATGTCAGTGTAAGTCTGGAGCCATGAGCTTGGTAGGGCATAGGTACAAACCCACACACTACAAAGGTTTGAGAACACATGCAACCCTACTTGACAGGATTTCTCATACTAAAAGAAGGCCTCACCATACATGCATCAAAGTAAAATAAACCAAGCAAGATGCTTTGATATAAAATATTTTATTCCAAATTTTTAAAGAGCTATAATAAGACTATAGGTGCTACTAAATCGAGTGCCATGCTGATGTTAAATACCTGGAAACTTAAAAATGCCAACTCGCTTTGTTAGGTGTACAAAATGCAAAATCTGAGACTAGGCAAAACTGTAGCATTGCCTAGGCCTATATACTTAGTGGCCCATATATAAGCTACATTACACGCTACATTTGTTTGTGTGTGCCAGTACTACCAGTAGCCATTGAGACATGCTCTGGGCTTTGTTAGGTCCTGTTTTGACAAATTAATCCAAGACTCGAGGATAGACCACAAGCCTAGGCCGACATTGAATATTGATAGGCCTAACGTTAGTCTGCCTATCGAACCTACACTGGTGTTGATTTCATTTCTTTGTTTCATGACAAATAAAACATGAAATAAATTGGTATCATAAAATAACAGATACCAGTATATAATAGCTATCGTTCTATCCTTCATGGGTGCTACGTAAATCACTTCTAGTCTAAGGGAAACTAGTAGTAGTATGGTATTGAAGAGCCTTTTCCTAAATTTTCATAGTTGGCATTCGTATCACATGAGGAAGTTATGTATACTTTCTTGTCACAGTAATGCTCTAACAAGAGTATTACTAACAGGCCTAGAATTACCTTCATCGTTCGTGTATTGAATTATGGAAGCACCTTCTAGGCATGGAAATTTGGCACCCTTAATACTGCTTCATATCTCGGCACATTTGACGTCGGTTTGCCAACTATTGGCTGTAAATTTCGTTAGACTTTCAGCCCATCGTTCTCTTGTTATGCAGTACGTTATGCAGACGAATTGTAAACACGTTACATACACACAGTCTGTGGATATACATCACGCCGAGCCGAGCAGTTTCTGTATCAGCTGACATATCACATGATACACAATAAGGATTTTGATTAGCTCTTTACTGAAATATCGCTGCGACGGGAGAAGTCCTAACAACGCAAAGCGGACTAAATGAGTCCGTCTTAAACTGCTGTTTACTCTTAAAATAACACTTCTCGAACCATCCAACATCGAGAATTGTAATTAGCATATGAAAACACACCAGAATATGTGGTCAAACCTTCGTACTAAATATGTGCAACGACAGTGAACGATATCGAGCCTGCCCCGATGGACTAGTATGGACGAATCTACAAGCCTTGAGTGTGGCTATTGTAAGAAAGTGGGTCATACTATGGCTGATTGTTGGACCCTGAAAGGGAAGGGAAAGTCCCAGCAACGGAGTTCAACCACGCTAGCCCATGTGCGTCAACTGCCGAAGGGAAATATTACTGACGAAGTGTCAAAACCCAAAGTGCAAAGAAATGAGCAAGTGGGAGAGGAATTTTAGCCCTTCATTTCAAATGGTTATGTATCACTACTAGGTGACAAGGGTACACCACAACCCATTACACTTTCAAGGGGGAAAAGGAGCAGGCTTCATATGAATTATGGAGTGTGCACTACCATCCTCTACCGAAAGCTGTACAGGTTCCTATATTTCAGTTGCGGGTTAAAGAATATAAGCCAATTATGTTCCCTTTCACAAAGTGTATTTAGAGTCAAGCTTGAAACTGGGCCTGAGATAGGTGTTAGGCCTTATCTCTCTGCTAAAAGTGTTGCACTATTGTTAGGCAATAACCTAAGGGTATCAAAAGTATTCCAAGAACTAGATTTTGGGAAAAGCCGAGTGAACAAAATGAAACAGAGCTCATGGTACAAGAAATTCCAGGTTTATTTCCAGCCTGTGCTATCAATCGAGCTATTGCTGAAAGTCTAGAGGGAAAAAATCTTCTGACTGTGACTTATATTTAAGTGACACCTTTATGGCTCACCTTGATGAAAGTGAAATGTCTCCAGGAACCAACCAGAAGAGATTTACGCTGTCCACCAGAGAAAACAAAAGTGGAACAGTTTGACTAGCGATTGTTGCATGAACAACATCCTTTCTTAAAACAGGGCATTCATGGACTCTGATCTCTGAACATGGCATTGAACAGGGCTTTTTCTATTGCCATTCCGTAACAATGATTACATGTTCTAGCAGTATAACCCACCAATTCCATATTTTCGATTCTTCTGCTTTTCAGATGTAACGCAGCACCATTGGAACCTTTTGCCGCCGACGCAGGAAGTAAAAGCAATATCACTTCATTTAACCCAT
Organism: Apostichopus japonicus; assembly: GCF_037975245.1. NCBI lineage: Eukaryota > Metazoa > Echinodermata > Holothuroidea > Aspidochirotida > Stichopodidae > Apostichopus > Apostichopus japonicus. The sequence continues at coordinate 14,443,990 of NC_092566.1, forward strand.
CCATATTTAAACAAAGGTTTGTAAATTATTTAGCACTCTGTTAAGGAAGTACAATAACGTTTCACTTGTATGAGCATTCACTGATTACAACTCTTGGCAGTACCTTCGCGTCCTACCCCAGGAAGTCGAAATTTTTCCAATCATTATTTGTTCACTTCATCTAACTTGTTGTAGAAAATATTGCTTGTTACTTTCGTCAATTTTAAATGAATAATACGCCAACCTCAGTCTTCTTCGAGCGAAAATATGCTAAACAGATAATATCTCAGTTAACTAGTTTTGTCCAAAACGATCGAAACTTGTAAAAGTAACACTTACATACATCGCTTTATTTTAATAAAGTTGACAACGTGAAAAGGCCTGTGTTATAATTAGCAGAAGACAAAAGAGGCATATGAAACTTGCACGGCTATTCAAAACGTATACGAATCTACAAATGTTATGGGATCACCACGAAGTTATAAACCTATCAATATTACTTGTTCTAACAAGCTAGGTGGAACGTTACTTGCGTTTTAGGTTATAAAAACCTACCAATTACTTGTTCTAACGAGCTAGGTGGAACGTACTTGCGTTTTAGGTTATAAAAACCTATCAATTACTGGCTCTAACGAGTTAGGTGGAACGTTACTTGCGTTTTAGGGTATAAAAACCCATCAATTACTTGCTCTAACGGGCTAGGTGGAACGTTAATTGCGTTTCAGGTTATAAAAATCTACCAATTACTTGTTCTAACGAGCTAGGTGGAACGTACTTGCGTTTTAGGTGATACAAACCTATCAATTACTTGTTCTAACTAGCTAGGTAGAACGTTACTTGGATTTTAGGTTAAACAAACCTATCAATTATTTGTTCTAACGAGCTAGGTGGAACATTACTTGGCGCGTTTTAGGTTATAAAAACCTATCAGTTACTTCTTTTAACGAGCTAGGTGGAACGTTACTTGCGTGTTCTTTTCCTCTTTTTTGTACCTCTTGTAGATATCACGGCATATCTAACAAAACACACATCGGGAAGTTTTTAAAAGATATGAAACAGTACCACGGTTACTTGTGGGGAGCCTGCTTAAGTTTTGCGGGTTTTACAAAAGTGTGTAAAAAAGCAATGGACGCTTACAACATTACAGAAAACACTTTCGTCCTAGGACATCCGGACCACTTCAAATACTTTAATGGCTTCTGGAGTAAACGAGGATACAAGGGTCGTCTTTCTACAGGTAAGCAGCTCTGCCATGATAGAGAACTTGCCCCACACCACCCAGGAATTAACTCTACATTATCAGCACCTCAACACCATCTCCCCCTCCTTCATTCCTCCGCCTTCCATTACCCTTCCGCCGGTATATTTTAACATATGTATGTTAAAACTATAATCTGCTTCTATAACTATACTGCTCAGTTAATAACCTCATATCTCTTCTCTTTTTTCGTTTTTATTCAATATTTAGGTTTCTTTTACACTAGTGATGCTCTTAGTCGATGCAATGAAGTACATCTGTATGGATTTTGGCCGTTCAAGTCGATCTTTCAGAAGGATGGTCCTCGCAATATAAATTACCACTACTTCGATAATCTCCCCTTTCCTGGTACAACTAAAAAGTCTCCTCATGCAATGAATAAGGAATTCTCTGTCCTTTTGCAACTTCATACTTTTGGAATAATTAAGCTACATTATGGTAAATGTGACTAATAAAAGAGAAATTAAACCAATATACAGTTTATCTAGTTGCAACCGTGATTGGAAACTTGAGCGACTTGGAACGGAGAACCAATTCATCTAGCGAGAACATTTGCAACGCAAACCTCTCCAGCGTCCTCATGCCACTTCACATTAATTCCTCTAATTCCCTACGAAGAAAGATAATATGAAGCCAAATTGTCATACTTTTTCCTTTTTAATATTAATTTGATGAATAAATTGAGGAAGTAAAAGCAGATTTCATGTCACATTCATAACTTCATCGAAATCACTCAACATACTCAACATCTGACAAAGTAGCATCACCAATAATGATCGATTTTTTGAAAGACTCATGCAGGTGAGTGGCCTAAGTATTTGGTGCTATAAGCAGATGCTTTGGTAGTGTTGTCTAGGTCTAGGATTTTGACCACTGAATATGTTAGACACATTATAATAGAGTGCCTGAAATGTTTTGACAAGAAAGTCACCGGTAACTGCCCGTATTTCCTGTATGTACTGCTAATTCAAATTACGCAGAGACTTTATGGAGGAAGTAGTAGGTGTGCCAAAACTTGGTTGCTTTCTAATTCATCAAAAGGTACTTATATGATTTCCACAGACCTGAAGAGGAAACGGACTTCCAACATTACAACAACACTAACGATCAAGATAGTAATGAAAAAATAAGATAAGATATAAAAAAAAACATATTAAATTTCAAAAACGTGTTCCAATTTGCGAAGTTGCACAATGAAGAATAAAGGTCTTGTCGGATGGGATTGCATTTTGTCAAATGAGTGATGTCATTGACATTATGCCATAAACACTGAACAAAATTTACATATACTCGTACGCTCTTCATTATTTAGAGTACGAAGAATCCTTCATAGGTTTTTTAGTTATTATTTAGGTATTGCCTTACACAACAGGCCCCTTAAGAAGTATGGTATTGAACTGATGAAATTTGGCATTTTTGGTGGGGGGGGGGGGGGGGAGGCTGCGGCGTCACAGACTATATCTTGCTTTATGAAAGTGAGGGTGAAGGTGGTTTTGAAAAAAACGTAACATAATAGGTTACTTTGTAATTTACGAAATCTGCAAGCGGTACTTACTGTCACGAGTATGCTTGACGCAAGTCTAACGACTATCGTGCAGCTGTATAAATTTACTGGTGAATATTCATTTGTTGTCTGTGTTGCTCACGAAGTTCAAATTAGTAACATACGACATTCTAGTATATGCTTTGTTTAATTCACTGATTGCTCGACGGGCATCAATGGAATTTGTGCAAGTCTTTGTTTAGATTAATTTGCATAAAATGCAGGTAAAGGGTTGGTATGAATAGGCCGGGTAAGCAGGTCAGGGCGTGGTATTCGTGTTTGGTATAGTATACTTGGTGCAAGGGTGCTGGGTGCACCACAGCAGTTACTTGTTGCAGTTGGACACGATGTCCGTTGGGCGACGCTAGCCCGCAGTACTTCACTATTCTAATATAGTATATGTAGGGGCAACTTCAGTTCCCCGCTGGTGAATTCGTGGCAATATATATATATATCTTGTCATATATCGTAAAGGACGTACCGAAACGTGTAAAAGCCGGAAACTGACCGAATTCCGTAAGTGTCTCATTTTCTTATGTATACTAAGTCAAACCTTACTATGCAGTAGAGGGAACGCAACTAGTTAGTCGTATTCTTGTGTCTTCTTTGAGTGTAGCGAGGCCGGAATATGTTAGAGATTGGAAAGCACATATAAAATATTTATGAGAAGTTTGTTAGTATCGAATGTCTGTATAGGGAGGGCATATTGTAAATAGGTGATAAGTGTTAATAAGGTGTAAAATCATGGGATCATACAGTGAGATCAATGCATGTTTGATATGTTTCATATTGCCAATGTAACGTCTTATTTGTGTGAAATATTTGTTTATACAATGCGTACATTTTACGTTGTGTTTCAGGGTTTTTGCCCCTGGTTACGAGGAGTAAATAAAACTCATAGAAAAGACACACGCCATCCGCCTCGAGTATTTACGTTGTCCAGCGAATAGTTTTACCTTACCCGTGACACTTACTCAACTTTTTACACATCTCACCGAAAAGAGATTGTTCTATCAGGGTTGTACTGAATTAATGTGTTTTGGTATAGCATTAATGTCTCCACTGTTTTTGTTTATCTTTCTTTCGATAATACCAACAGGTTGACTTCTCTATCAGTGGAATGACGTTTTCTATGATATTTTTATCTCCAAAGTTTGAGGGGTTGATGGGATGTAACATAACACCAAAAACATCTCAATGCGCAGGCATATCAAATCTGACATTGTGGTTCAGGAGTGTAAACACGTTCAATGACAGAGTGGGAAAAAACCTAAAAATGTGATGAGCATTGGGGTGAGTAAGGACACTATGCGGGATAAAGGTTTCACAAATTAATGTTTATTATAATCAATATGACGTATATCCTCTATCGGCCGGCTGACGCATTTTATATCATACTTCTGAAATATTACCACCATGGCTTCTTTCCGTTCTGCTTTAATAAATGCTAAAGGTAATATCAGTATTCGCATGCTAAAATAACTAAAAAGTTTTCAACGAGAACCAGTAGCGTATCTATATAATAAAAGACACCCGGTGGATCCTTCCGTCGCCCCGTAAAAGGAATGTCGTCCTGGCGCATCTCCCCTTGCGAATTTGTTTGTTAATGTAAGGTGGCTTGGTGGCAAAGGGGTGATTTGGCAAAACTTTGAACTGATTATTTGTTAAGGATTTCTCATTCTTTCATAAATGTTAATTAAGTTATCCTTTTGTTTGTTCAAAATATTCATTTTTAAAGAACAATTTAATTGGCTTAAACCAACACAATGATTTATAAAAATAGGGAATAATTATTTTCATTTCATTTTATTTTGGGGGAAGGAGCTGTGGCATGGCACATCCCCAACCCCACCCTCCGCCGCTTAATACGCCACTGGCAAATACTTTCTTGGAGATTCTGACCTTAAACGGTTACTCCCATAGATCAATCAAATACTGAAGTAGTGTTGTTTTGTTACACAGCTAAATGTTTCAGTGAATAAGAGGAATACCAATGGGTGGCAGAAAAATGTGTTTTAATTAAATGTGGAGCATGGGTGGGCATTGTCTGACTTACTAGCCTATATGGAGTGAATAATGTTGACCTTTTAAGTATGAAACACAAAAGACAGTTTGTCGCGTATTTTCCTACGGAATGGATAATTCTTTTCGTAAGACAGGTACATCCGGTATTTAAACTTAAACTTCATCACAGTATGATATTCCATACGTCCAAGAAAACATCATTAATCATTTCACCAGTTTATATAGTGTGATTCTGGCTAAAAAATAGATTCAATCGGAAGGCTATTATCACTAAGCTTACAGCTGTGAAATACTGAAAAAAATTCCGTATTTGACCTTATATAAGATATTATTCCGCTTTGCGATTTTAATAGGGAAATATACTTGTTGGACGGGATCCAACAACGGTAACACGGGGTGGCGGTTCATTCTATAGTACATTATGCATTTCACAAGCATAGAAAAAAAACGTGATAGGCATGTTTTCGCATTACCTAAGTACTGAATTCATTGGTTGGTTTACCTATTAACATGTAGATCATATTACGTTACGAACAAGGCTAGGTGCACAATGTACACCGTTTTGACTCTTTACAGCACAAACGGCTCAATGGAATTTGTGTCACCATGTTAACTACAATTCATCATAAAATGGATTGAAATACTTTCAACGTTGCATTACCCAAAATATTTTTGAGCTTAATTGTAAGAAGTGGAATACTGGATTCAGGACCCCGTGACCACATTGCTATTCTTATTAAAATCACTAAAAATCCTCAATATGCAAGATATCATCAATACATGTATTGCAATATTCACATATCAGTCAATAAAACACCTGATATGGTAACCTTATAACTTCAATGATTTCTTCAAGAAAAACAATGCAATCCACCCTCACTCCACTTGATAGTCAAATCACTTGTATTCCAATACTTCTCCTTTGTCATCTTCTGTATTAAGTTTTCGGTCTGACGCCATGCATTAAGTTAAGGTGTTCACTACTTGGCACAATAACCAGGACGTATAAGTGTTAACTGTTTTAATCGTCCTAGTAGGTGTACATAAATTCCCGTTACATCAAGTTGTATACTATGACGTAGACATTCGAGCACCTGGCATTTTGTTCGCTGAGCTGAACTATCAGGCCTCCGGAAGAATGGTGACCGCAACTCGGAGGAGAGTTCTGTGAAATAGTAAATTATAACGAGCAGTACGGTATCTTAGGCAAAAAGTTTAGGCTAGTATCAAAGTAGCTGATTGCAACATTAAGCGCGATACTATTTGAAGAAATCTCATGCAAAACATAATCTATGTGTGGTATTATTTTTATCAACAAACTTTCTTTTTCAACTGTTCGTAGATATTGTAGGTGCTCAGAATATTTGTATATTCATTCGTGAGTCATATGACTTCCTAGCTCTGCACTATGTACTAAGGAAGGTTACGCTAACTTGATAAGCCTTGATAAGCCACGTTATTGACATTAATTAATTCGACCTGAACTGTGTGAAACTATTTATCTATCTTTTATCTATCGATCAGTATTCTGCGTTAAATAGCTCTAGTTCATTCGGTGCGTAATAAGTAGCATTAGATGTAGTATGCCGGGTTGTTGCATCCCGTAATTACGTTTTTTTAACGGTTTCCGTTATGCGTAATGCAAGGATACTTGTAAGCACTATATATTGCAAGCACAATTTTTATTAATCCTGCAGAAAGATGGGGCTTTGAATAAACGGTACCACTGTGCCACAGGCAATTGGATATCTCCTTCATTGCCATCTCTTCGTCGAGACTCTATTTCTTCAAGCCCAGCTTTAAATATTCCGCCACCATACTATTTATGTTTTAATTGATAGCACATTGGTATGTATTGTGTTCCTGTCTTGTTCATGGCTGGGCAGGGCAGAAAAGGGGTGTTGCACTGGCGGGTAGGTCTGACTTTTTCTATATCTAGTTTCTTTCCCACTTCTTGTTAGCAAACAGGTAGGATACCATTCTACAAGCCCAAATAGGCTTCTTTGTACATCCTCTTTTCGTTCTAAAGTTATAGCTTATTTTATGTTACTCTTGTCCTTTCGTTCACTGAAAAGTATGATAAATAAACAAACGAAACGAACCCGTGAAATACCGTATCCAACATACTGATACATCCACATGCCGTAATCAAATTTAATATACATTTATTGTAGGACTAATTCGTCGATTGGGAAAGTGCAACGAGCAGTTAATACTCATTTTCCGTCGTTTGCCGATGTATTGACACGAAATATGTCTTGTATACGCTGTACACATTCGATGCCAGTTGTTCACATATGGACACGCCGCATTTCGGGAAAACGATGTCGCTATTGCAATAAGTTACTGACCCTACTTCTATAAATAACATCTGAGTTATCAAACGTTATCCACCCGGAACCTTTGACATCTAAAGTCAGTTACTAATCAGCAGTTAAGACGCATTATCGAATGACACAAACGTATTGAAAGTTGAAATATGGCAAGGTCCAAACTGAACATGAAACTACTAATGACTTCTGAGTGCAGTCACTTGGTGGATTTAACAGACAAGAGGGACAGGAGGATTGTCAACTTGTTAAACGGTTTCCACATCATCAAACTCGTTCTTTGAAAGAAAAAATATCTAAAAAGTAAGCATATTGTAGAAATTTAATGAAGAAATTGTAAGTTTTTTATATAATTTTTTTTTTTATATTGAACCATTCAGAACATTTTATACTAACTGCATCATTGTTGATCTCCTCAAGAGTTTTGAAAGATGTAACAGTTGAAAAATGATTCAAAACAGCACAATTATGTTGAAACATTTTGATCAATTTACTTAACATTTAAATTTATGTTCAATAACCACTAAGAGTACAGCTCTAAATGAATGTTAAGAAAGATAGCCAAAAAAAAATGAAGATGACTTGGAGGAATGTATACCGTGAGCTGATGACGAGCGTGTTATCCCACGAGAACCCAGTGCAGAGAATAAAAGGTAGTCTACACTATTAGTGTTAGGATACAGTAAAATGTGTATTTTTTTCCTTCGCGGTCCCTGCAAATTCCCAGAATGAACTTGCGTCCCAAGAACCCGCCAGAATGGGCGCGAATTTTCTAGAACTGTCATCACACTGTTTATCAATGAATCACTTCTGCGAAGATACAAGAAACATACAGACTGTGTGTTGCTAGTTTTATGAATAATTTCATAAATCGTTTAACGAGAGTATGCCAGAGATATCTAGAATAAAGCTGAACTGGTATAAATGCTTGGATCTTCACGCATGGCAAGCAGAAAAAGAGACTAACATCACCTCCAGAAGACCGTCTCTTTGCTTTTCCTATACTCAGAAGTTATGTATAGTTAGCCTATTTGCTGCATTCTCATAATATTATACTATGGCCTAACCAACATTGTAGTTAAATTTCTTCCGGTTTATTGACTTTTCGGTTTACCAGAAATCAATAAATAAAGGATTATGCAAACAATACTTATATTTACAAGCTAATAATAAGTTGATCTATATTCTAACAATACGGTTATAAAGTTGTACTTCCCAGAACGACGAACCTTGAAGCCAGGTTTTCATAAATTTAACTTTTGACCATGTACTAAAATGCGCTATTGTATATCTCTTTTAACAATTTTGTCCACCTCCTTTTCATCAATAATTCTCTTATCAAAACAAAGTGGACACCTTCTATTCAAACTCCTTTTTAACGATACTAAAAACATAGACAAGTCTTTCCCATGTTAGCCTAACCTATGTATTATAGTGTTTGGAACCCCACGTAAAAATGCATCAAAAGTGAGTATCAAATTCCTAACAACTACCCTTTCAAAAACTTTATGAACCCAGGATATGGCTCTTGATATGTGTGTACATTCCCAAAACACGTGCCGAATATTATCTGGGTTCTTGCAATAGGAAGAGAGACCATCTCCAATTCCCCACCTGTGCAGCTTCTCTGTCGAACTCCCTGCGTGAACATTGCCCCGTGGGTAATTCTCCAATTTAGAACTTTTAAATTATTACATAAAATCGGGAGAAACACCATTTTCCAAATACTAGCCTAGTCGCAAGATGGATCATTGCTTTGAACCCTAGGTATAACCGGGCCAGTGTCCACAATACTAACCAATTTATTGCTCCTAGAAAGCTCTGTAAACAAAGGGTCTATCGTGTGATGGAACTGGACAATTGAAATCGCTCTACTGTACGATGTTTTTGTGTTATGACTATTGGGAACAGAATTGGACCACAGATGGGGGTGCAAACGTCGAAGCTTAACAGACAACAAGTACTTAGCAAAGAGATGATTACACCAGTCGAAATCTATGTGACAGAGAAACGGAAGCCAAGGTTTCACATGGGCTTTCATCTTAAACTCGAAATGGTCCAAAACCCAAACCTCCAGAACTATAGTTTAACGAAACGACCTTCCGTGCCACTAATTCGGTCCTTCCTCCCGATAAAAACTTAAAGCATAATTGATTAACCTTCGCAACAATGTCCCTACTTGGATATAAAACCGGAACAATGTAATAGAGGAAATTAACAAGTATTCATGACCGCCACCTTTCTAAGCAAAGTAAGATACCGTTTGTCCCACGCTTCAATCTTAGACTTCAGTTTATCTAGCTGCTTCTCCCAAATACTACAAACACCCTCCTCTCAACCATTCAGTCTTACTTAGATTTAATGAGGCTCCAGTAGACTTCTTGAACCTCTAAAACGCCCGAAAATTCTCAATTATATCAGTCTGACTTATTGCGATACACGTCACATCGTCTGCGTACTGCAATTTTTTTGTACAGACTTTCCTTTTCATCTGGGTAGATAAAGACCTCGGATACCACTTAGCTTCTCAATGTATCTGGCTAACGGTTCACCACATGAAACATACAATGCTGGGGACAAAGGGCAGCCTTGACGAACTCCCTGATGAATGATGATATCATCCGTGACACGACCGTTACATTGACAAGACTTTTGATATTGTGTACATAAGTTTGACGCATTTACGAAAAGTACTTCCAAATTTCATTTTAAATAAAAATTTAACAAACATTCCCAATTGACTTTTTCAAACGCCCTGTGTTGATCCACCAATATTAGAGCACATGGATAACGAACAGTGGCCAAATTAGTATGAATGCTACGGCTAGGCACAGAACACGTTTAATAATCATTAACAATTTTAGACATAACGGTTGACATTCTTGCTTAGAAAATCTTCGCTAAAAGCTTATAATCAGTATTCAATAGACTAATTGGTCCATGGGACTAAAGGATCACCACTGTTTTTAAAACAAAGTTATAACAGCAGATCTCTGCGACCCAGTGAGATACCCCCTCTTGAACACATCACTGCAAACAAATGCTTCCAACTAAGTCAAAGAGAGTACATGAAATTCACGGGGAGCCCATTGCTTCTTGGGGATATCGACTTGCCATGGGTCATAGAGACTAGGACTTTCTTAATCTTAGTTAGCCTAAGGGGCCTTTCTAACCTTTCACCCTCTTCTTTTCATAAAGCGTTTTTGACGCAGTCCAAGAACTCATCTGGGCATTGTCCGTCTACGTTAACCTCCTCTTTATAAAGGTTGCTATAAAACGCATGAAAAACTGCTAAAATATCCTCATTATAGAAAACTCTACCCCTTGATTCCCGTGCTTACAATTGCTGTGTACATTGCACGTGCGTGTTCTCGTTTATAAAACGAACCTAGCTCTAGCCCGGAGTATGGCACCTCTGCTTTACTCTTTTAAAATACGATCAATTTGAACCCTGTTCCTGGTAACCCAAGTTTCCTTAAACTTAGCCAACTTTTGACGTTTCTCTCTCGCACGACTATGTTAGTCCATATGGGAAATAATTGCTGATTTAATGTCCGTACGAATTAAAAATTTAATACCGGCATGACTTCTCAGCCAATCACCATGTAGCTTTATATGCCTATATTATATAGAATTAACAAACCGGCATTAAATAGAATTAATACCGGCATTAAATAGACAAATGACATTAGCGAATTTTGAAGCTGTTGTCATGCTCTGAGCAAGTGTTAAAAGGATTGTCTGATAGCCCTAAGAAGTTACCTTCAAAAACGATAAATACTGTAACTTTCCAAACATGTTGTCAAAGTATGAGAACGCTAATGTTGCGTTTGACATAGAAACGATTTTTTAATCGTTAAGGATAGACATTTCAAATATGATTTGAACAGTAACGAACGTGACGTCATCTTCGCAAATGCAGATTGCGACATAACCCACAGTACCTGCAGTAATCATAACAAAAACCGCGTTTGTATACAGATTAATTTCTTCCTTGATTTTCGGTGAAATTTCTTATAAATATATGTAGTATATCGGTGGTTTCGTGGTCTTTGTGTAACACAAGATAAGTTTGAAAAGCAGACATGTTTACATTGCGATGTTCAGCTCCAATGCGAAGAATGTTTGCATGTAGGCTACACAATCGGACAGTTCTGCGAAGCCTACGCTTCTCGGTACTACATTCTGCTCTGACATCGATTCCGCCAACTTTCATCTTTTGTTGTTCCGAATACTTTTTAAGTTTCATTTTACTGTAAAGTTGTTCCGTGAATTTTGTTTCAGCGATTTCGAAGAACAGTTTATGAACGGTGGTTTGAGTGTGAGAGTGTATTATGTGCAACGTATCCTAACTGGGTATGCTAGGCTGTATACGTTCGCGATATGTACGTAATATATAATAGGCAATCACCTGTGCATGTACACACGAGAGTGCGGAAATAGGAGTGCTAACTTCAAGTCGCTCGTTTTGCCTATTTGCTTCACTACGTCAATCATAAAATTGATGCGTTCGAGCAAACAGTGCTTTTAATGAGAAACTGGTGAATTTGAAAACCAGATTTCTACAAGAAGAAAACGTCGAATGGGGACAATTTTCACATGGTTAGAAAGAAAAAATAAGAACTACAAGGATCAACTACAATCAAAATCTTCCACCAGACAATTCCTTTAACCCCTCTTGCAACATATATTTCTGCAACGCAATGGCACGCATGACAGACAAAGACCAATTTCTGCATGATTTTCGTCGAGAAGCGAACGATACTTTGTAGGTTATTGAAAAATGTTGACTCCCAATCCCAAGTTTTACCAGTTGGTAATGCTTTGAACCGTTTTGTTAATCTTTGAAGAGCATTACATTATTCAAAACTTGGAAACCTCCTTAATGAAGACGATTATAATGTCGCATCAGTGTGTCTCTGGATGAAATAACGGGGTGAAGTTTCACGCCTCGCACAAGAGCTGGAAAAACGCAAGGAAGCTTGTCAATAACATTGCATATTACACTATAGCGGACTAAACAAAGATGGTCTATCTATTTAATCCCGGTATTAATTCTATTTAATGTCGGTATTCATTGTATTTAAGACCGGCATTAATTTTATTTATTCTATATATTTTGGACGAGCCTGACATGACGGAGTAAGAACGTCTTTTCTCGTGGGGCTCTAGATATCGGCTTTAAAGATACAAATCTTCCACCAAAGTTACAAAAAGAATTACAAAAGAAAGCAATTATACTTGCTAACATTATTGCGAATAACATGAAGAAAAGAGGCAGACACTTGGCAGTTTTGGAAAGAAAAATGGATCACGCTTGCATCCCAATCGAACCTATCCTCCAGCCTAACAGGAACCTCCTCGACACAACGCAATCTAGACCTGGTATCAGATTCTGAAACGAACTACGACACTAGAACCATGTCCGAAAGCTTCACAAGGATGATGGATTAAGTTATGTTGAAAATATCTAAGGAATTTTAGAAGATAAAAAACGAGTTTGGAGAAGCAATAGACCGCCTGACGAAATCTATTGGAGAATTGAGAAGTGAGAACAAATTTCTCAAAGAGAGCTACTAAACTCAACAAAAAAAAAAGTCGCTAAACTAGAAGAAGAAAAAACGCTCCACGATACGATGCTAAATCAGCAAGAAATATTTTCTCGCCGAAAAACAATTGTCAACGTTAAATCAGCAGAAGGTGAGAATTGCATTTAAATTGCGCAAAACGTTTTCAAGGAGACCGGAATCCAGGCTTGTAAGATAGAGAGAGTCCATAGAGACTTCAGACTCGTGGAAGGTAGAGAAAAGATATATTTCTAAAAGTGTCTTCTTACCAAGACAAAATTAATATTTTGAGGAAGGCAAGAAGAACTCTCGCCAACAAGGAGTACTATATCGTGGATCACCTGACAAAAACAGTCTTAAAAGAAAAAAAGAAAATTGAGTCAGCAGGTTCAAGATTTGTTTCTGGCTGGAACCAAACTTCGTTTCGTTTGTGGAGCATGGAGGGGAAGTGATGGAAGACCTTACAACTTTCTTAAATCGGGATTGGAGACTGGAAAAGGCCATATCAGTTTGAGACGGATTATGGATATTGTAATAACACTAACTTCTTCTCTTCGGTTTCACTTCAATTCACTGGATGGATGTCAGATATGGTATGGAAAAAGGTGAGTCCATTCCGGAGTAGAAGTGATGAGATAATTAGATGAAAAGAAAGTCACTAAAGACTTAAACAATTTCAGTCAAAACTTGAATGGATACACAGAACGTAGTAACAATAGGAATACAACAGGTTACGCAATGTTACGGCAAAACAATAAATAACCATGTTATTTGAACCGGGTGGGAGGCGATGGTTCCCCAACAACGGTGCATTAACCTCTGGTATCAGGACTGGTATCAGGACGCAGTACTTGAGTGGAGGGGTACGATGGCGCTGACGTAGAGATGACGTCATCAGTAAATGTAGCATATGAATATGCAAGAGGTAAAGCATGCCAATAACAACTTTGAAGACATTAAGATGTTTCTAACTCTTTGTTATTTTGTTTCTACGGATTGTTTTGAACTAACTTTGGCATTAACGTCCAGCTCTAACCTTGCAAATTGTGCATAATGAAACTATTGATATTTTTAATTTACTTTCCAAACCAATGAGGGAATGAATTTTCTAAATGCAAAGTTCAAGCACAGTAACCGTATATGCAAAATTTAGGCAGTTAATGTTATTTTTACATACAAAGTTTATCAATAGCCTTAAAATATTGCTATGGAATTTATCAATATTTTATCCCTGGCAAGAAAACTCATCGTTGTAATGAATTACTATGTAAAGTGATTTTCATGTGCAAGTTGAGAGCCAGGTGCTTACTATATAGAACAAGGTTTTAATTTATGGTAAATTTTGTAAATTATGTTGTGTTCTCGTCTGTATATCTGTGTTGGTCAAATTCATTGTTTGTTTGTTTATTTATCTATTTATTAAATTAGTGTAGTGTGAGATAGAGATTGAAAGTTGTATCGTGGGGTAAATCATGGGATCGAAAGTAGACGGAGTTCCTGTCACTAGAGTGGAACGCAAGGACGAAGGTGACACTTTATAGAAAAACGAAAAGAAAAGGTCAGAAAATCGAAAAAGAGTCAAAATCACGATACAAAAATGTCGGAAAACGAAAAAGAGTCAAAAACACGATACACAAATGTCGGAGAAACAAAAACAAAAATCGAAAATAGGTAAGAGAGTCAGAAAAAATAGAGAAAATGAAATGATTCCAAAAAAATAATGTCCCCCCAAAAATGTCAGACAAACAAAAACAAAGTCAGAATTATGAAAAACTAAATGAATTATGTGACACTACGGGTTGCTGTTATTGGCAGTTTATACTATTTTTTTCTGGCGTGCATTGCTTACTTGAAATGTTGTTTTTTTCTGATACATAAGGTTTGATATGTTATTTTAGCTTGCCACTCTCTATATGTGTTTTTCATTTCCTAATTGTCTTTTTAGTTAGTCCTTCCTTTTCATTGAAACCATGTTGTCAGGACCATTTCAAGTCGTCTAGCAATGTCACCTTCCATTTCCTGATATGCAGTTCTTCAAGTCGTTCTGTAAATTTCATACTAGTTTATGTGAAATCTTATATTCAGAAACCATGCTGCCATCTAACTCGCCACTGAATATGGTCCAGTCTTAAGAGGGAGTTTCACGAGACAAATTTATTTTGTAATTTCAATTGTTTCTTTAGAGTTGCTTTGATATCTTATAAATCTCATTTTGGCGTACCTGCAAATGCTTTCTGCATGACATCATTTTGCATTCATTCATTTAATCATTCTCTTGCTTTCAGCTGATATTCTTGTTACAAAATCAAAACAGTCATATTCCTACAAATTCTCTCTGTAAAATATATGACAATAGTTTTCTTTTGTTGATTAAGATTGAATAGTGATATTTTGGTCCATTGGTAAGATGCTATTCCACTTGAAATGTTTCTCTCTGTGTTTAGTAAAACACATCAGTCTGCTTGTTGAGATGATTATAGTTTTAAATTGTTGTTTGTTTGCCCTGATGTTACTGTGTTTTGACTAGGGCTTTCTTACGTAACCATATTTATCATTCATTAGATGAAATCATATTGATGTTCATGAAATTATTGTTATTGCTTCTATCATTATCTTTATGTTTTTCTTCTTAGCAGCAGTTTCAATAGATAATGTATAGATAATGTATAGTGAAATATTACTTTCAAGCATTTCTGTTGTCTTTAATGATCTGCTTAGTCTTTATTGGGGCTACTGAATGCTAGACAAGCACTTTATCAAGGAACTTGCAAAACTTCCAAAACCATCATCATTGACAATTTCCTCTATAGATAGAGACAAGTTTTCTGTTTTGTGCAACGTCTCATCCCCATTATCCCCAACCCTCCCAACCCACCGCTCCTCACCTCCCATGCCTCTGTCCCTGAACATGTCTACATATTTGTAGGAAGGCAGATCCTTTAGATGTACCTGTATCCAAGCCTTTATATAACCTGCATCAAGGCCTTAATTGCCCAAATAATGATATAAGCAGTCTGCAAAACCCATCTCTGATCAAGAACGTGAACCTATGAGTGATGCCAAGTATCTCTATGTAATACGTATTTATTAATTATAGCCTTATATGACGACATATGTGTTGAATATGCATATTTTTCTACGACGTAGTTGATCGCCGCCATTTGGTTCGCTTGCCTGATACCCTCAAAATTTCATTAATTAATTATGATTTTATATGATGACATATATGCACATTTTTCTACGATGTAGTTGATCGCCGTCATTTGGTATACACTTGCCTGATACCCTCACAATTTCATGCGAACGGAAAACATCTGTACGTGTCCGTATTAGAGTATGAAAAACGTAGAATAACATCTTGGAATTGTGTTTTAGGTATTCAAGAATCTTCTGTGGAATTATTTTTCATGTTCACTGGATGGAACTATGATTTTGGCCATTTTTCGACACTCTCGTTGACTGAATAATACTGTACATGCCTGTTTCTCTTTAACAATCTATTTCACCGTATGTATCTGTATTCTTTGTATTTTCCTCCCGATCGTGCATTTGTAACTTCAACCAGTAACTCAATCAACTGTAAGTGCTGTTTGCGTTTCGTACAGCCATACCGATCTTGAACATAACAAGTTTCGCAAGGTCAAATCCCAAACTGTTAGCATATTTATTCTTAAATCATGTATTGTTATGTCGTCGAATGCAATTGAACCACATATCATATAGCTACATCATCAATGTATTGTTTTTAACAACAGGCCTACATTACTTTGGTGTCAATTACCTCAAGTCCTCGCATTCTGAACATTAATTTTCTTCAGTGGATCTTCCGAACTTCCGTACTTTATGAGTCATCGAGCACCAACAAAAATTCACACACATTTAACGTGATCATGTTTGAGTTCGTATGACCATTTCTAAACATAATTACATCAACATGGGACGACATTGTCGCATTGAGCGTCTAGGAATTATTCTGTGCTTTGTATGTACTGTAACCGTTGGTTGGTGGTATACCGAGTACTATGTGCGAAGATATACATTGACAATTCAAGGCAAAGAACGAATAGACAGTGTCAACACAAGGGACACGAGTGTACAGGCAACATCAACATACCAAAGGAACATCTTTACAATAAGGTAAATCCATCATTATATGATAGCGCCGTCTATGTGTAAACGCTAGATTTGAACGAAATCTGTTATATATTCATTAATGATAATTATGCTACAATTACATCACCAAAAATACTTGATATTTAAAATAGTGACATAAAATGTGATATTCGAATGACGATGTGTCTAAGTTAGCTCATCATTTTAGGTATAACACGGAATGCTTTTGAAAGTCGCCGGCCAAAATAGGAAAACTGTTTTCATTATAAGTGGCAAGACTCTTTGTCTTTTCTAAACTGGGCTGTGTGTTGTAGTTGATATGTTATTTTATATTGCTAGTGCCATACTAAGATGTCGAGCAATAATATCTAAAAATATCTAAAATATTGTAAGTTTGGTTCTCTGTATGTTTGCGTAAGGCAGTTAAATATGTAATGAAGGTCACATGATCATCCTTCAAGCATTATAGGTTATATAAGGAGACTGCTTATCAGAACACAATCAGACTTGAATCAACGAAAAGTGGATCATGTACCGCATCTGTAGAACATACGTACACTGCTAAACGTTGAGCAACCATTTCGTTGGTCAAGTTTCTTCGAGTAAGAGTATTGAGTAATCTTTGACCATATAATGGTTACTCATATTACTAATCACCCTTTATACCCAATGTATTTACTCAATCAAGGCGGTCTAGTTTTGCCCAACAAACATACGAAACTGAAGTTTGTTGGTTTTTCTTTTTGTCTTTATTTTAGCTACCTGATACGAAGACCAGCGTTCGAATAACTGTTGAACATGTTTTGCCCGTATTTCGACATCGTATAATCTACCATGTCGAGGGTTCATGTTTAGAGCAGAGGCCTAGGCCTTAAGACCTTGCAAAGAAGAGTTTTGAATAGTTAGCAGGCATACGCAAAATCTTGATCGCAATATCAAAAATCCTTCTGTTGCAGCTCAAAACTGAGCATTTCTATCATTTTCATCACAGTAATATCTCCAACCAAACTGCTATTTTTGATGAGCAGAACGAGAAATTGTTTCTGTACGGAAAATTGCTACAACGTGAACACAAATTCAACGGAATAAATATTGAAAGACTGAGGTAAGTAACCTACATATATGTGCGTGCAAACTATGATATGTTACTAGGGTCATTCCGTGTCAAATCAACCAGTGGTCCCCAGGTGACCCTCTCAGATTTTGATGAAACTTCATCAGAATGATTGAGTATGTCCCAAATGAACACATACAAAAAATTAAAATCATACTCCATGTCGTTTTGAAGATATAGCCCGTTGAAATTTGGCCGAGGCGGCCATTTTGTGCTTGCGCGATTTGCGAAAAGTGACTTTTGTGATATTTTCCAACTTTGAAAGCTCAAAATTCAGTCCTTGTACCAGGTAGAGAGCTTAAATTTGGTATTCTATCTTACTTCTTGCCAAAATTTATGAATCTGCACTCAGAGGGTCACCTGGGAACTTTTCAGAAAATTGGTTGAGGCGGAATGACCCACTAAGTAAATGATGACAATGGTGGTGGAACAGTTGCCGATGGTTTTCTTCATTCAGTTCACCTATTCTATCACAACAGTAGATCTGCTACGCTCTGCGAAGAGGAGTGAATCGGCGAATAGTAGCGCTGAGACAGGGGCGGATGTGCCTTTCACCACCCGGAACGGGGCTCCGCAGGGTACAAAGCGTAACAAATTTCAACAACTTGACCGATTGGCAAATAGATTAAAGATTTGTAAAGAGTGTAACAATATTATAGATTTATTGCTGCATATTCCCCATATTATATTTTTCATTTACTGATTATCTTCCCTAATGTTATTTGTTAAACAAGGGTTGATAGGAAGCTGCTGTGATTCACACGTTTCATGTAATTTACGTTTATGGTGCAATTATAGTCATATAACACACCGTGGTTACCACAGGTTGTCTACTTGATTCGCTATATAAACTACACCCCTCCCCTACCTCCACCCGAACCAAGTGACTGAATTTTGTCGCCCATTTAGTTCACGAACAAGTGCTAGATGAAGAAAATGTATATCACTTTTTTTCTAGGCATAGAATCATACTTGGAGTAAATATAGTTCGTTTATAACTATTTACTCTGGTTAGGAAAATTTCCCTGAGATAATCTTCTGATGTAAGCTCTTTGTAAGACGCAAAAAAAAAATATTATAGAATTCTCGGCACTAGATACACTGCTTCATTCTGACATAGAGCAAGTTTTTTTTTGTTATACATTAGATATCTTTTTATATGCATAGAAGTCAAGATACCTCTTAACTGAACACAATTTGGGATTTCGGTGTGATTATTCAACTATTCTATTTGGGAGATTTGTCTTTACTTTGTCTCAGATTTCCCAAAGAAATTCATCTTGAAAATAAAGCGAAACAGTTGCAGGATATGATGCAACAGTATTTTTTAACAAAAATATCAACATGTTTTGGGCTAGGTTTAGTATTTTGCCACTTTATGCAGAATATTAAGGTGTTCACTGTATATTGATACAACTGAATACATAATACAACAAATATATAATGTAGGGTGCCTTTGTGATATGGTTTTAATACGATTGAGGTTTACAATCTGTTTGTTACAGCTTGTACATTCACACGAAATGTAAATTCCTTTTCAACCTATGCACATACATGACCGTTCTGGGTAGATAATTGAGCAGACCAAAGATGTATATCTGCTGTGTTAGAAATTATCTGTGTTCAACTTGGCAATACTGTCCAGCACACAACTCTCTCAATGAATATGTATAACCCTGACATGCCATATGCAGTCAAAATGAGGCTCACAGTTATGGTGTAATATATGACAAAGACATGTTTAGTGGCTTGTGTATTTAAACAACATCAATGATGAGGATTACCCTTTTTCAATGCAGGTAGGTTATGTGATATTGCCAGTTGGAATATTCGAATAGTGTTCATTCAGTTACCTGATCGTGATCCTTACCATGATCGTGAATAATTCTCCTCAACTCTTAACCTTATATATGCCTCAAGGTTATTATTCAACGCTGTTGTGGGTGGTCCTTTATATTGACTAACCACCATTGAAAGAAAAGTACAATGATTTACCGACAGGCATTTTTTTTCCTTTTGCATAGGGAAGAAATTCATCAGGAGTTGGGAACAAATATAACTAATCTATTGTTTGTTACTAAAGAAAATTCTCCGATCGGATCAACATTACCTTTTGTCAGTGAGAAAGGCTTCTGGAATGTGTCATCCAAATTTTATGAATCGTTACCAAAGGTAGGAAAACAATAAACATAACGAAACGAAACGAAAAATAATTGTGCTGATGATATGGGTTTTTTCTTCTGGACAACGAAAATTCTTCAACCCTAGCATTTTTCGTTTTCTAACTAATTAAAAAACAGCACGCGCCTCTTCAATTTTTCAGAGAAAAAATTGTAAACATCTGGGCACAGCTGAAGCGGAATATATTTGGTTTGCTCTTGTTTTGCCTGTTACGTCGAATCTACAGGTAGTTACCACTGTAACATTATAGTATATGGCATAATTGTTAAGGGAAGGTTGTCAGTACCTGGTCAGTGCTGTCCTTGGTTCATTAAACAACATGGAATCATCAACTTCCTATGTTTTACCTCATTCACCAGCCCAGACTTGCGGATCATTCACTGCAAGACTCTTGGGGTCACCAACTTGTATGATTGTATGTGCACATAGATCTAGATACTCTATGGACTCTTGTGCTCCGTGCATGTAAATACCATGTGAAACAAATCCAATGATGATACGCAAAGGAAACAAGAAAGTTATGATCGAAGTTTAGTTCCAAAGCAAATTGACAAAAGGAAACGAGAGCTCGTGTTTGAGTCGGATACTTATTTGAACAAACATAAAATCTCCCGAAACTAATCTCCTCTGCTATACAGTTGTTACGAACAAAAAGAGAGTTCACTAACATCTTATGGGCAAATGTGGACTCAGCCTGTATTGGAATTGGTAAATAATGAAACGACACTAGACGCTCACGAATATGTGTGATATTCTCAGAAAAACCCAATTCAACCCCAACCCATCTGCCAGCTCTCCATGCGAATTCTTCCTGAAACATGAAAAAGACTGATGGTGACTGAAAACATGCTAACAAACTCCCTCCAGTGGGTCCGTTTAGGACTAAATCCGGACGCGTAAAGGTCTAGGGACACCTATGAACAACATTGTTCTAATCACTCTAACAGGCATTAGCAATCCTGAAAGAAGCTGTAACTCCCATCAAAATCCATCAAAGATTGACCATTTTACAAGTCTTTTCTTAATTTTTATTTTTATTGACAATTAAATATTTAGCTAATTGTGCACATTAATGATGTAAATCGGATTACTGCCTAATTATCTGTTATGTTATTACATTGCTTTCACAACCTTCGTTTCAAGGACACTGAACACAGTTTCGTGGCCTCGGCGGTTTTGTGGTAATTTGTCTTCTTTGAAAAGAGGAACACCACATTATTCAAATGATATATTTGGGCTTGCAATGAGGGGTTAACTATAGGCTAATTAGGGCCAAAATATGAAATTTTAATGAGCGCAAAGCACCACATCATAGTTTGCACATAATTAATGAGTTTCCCAGATTTATAAAAAACCACAAAAGTGTATATCCTGTCAATGAAATGAGCTTTTCATAAACTTTCAACAGATTTTGAATGATATTATTACACACAACATATGTACCGAATATGGGACAAATTGGCTAGGTGTCCGTAGTTCTTTAATTTTTCAGGCAACGTACACTACTCTGAGTGTGGTACTGTTCTTCTGTATCTCAAGAAGACATCACTGGTAGTCAGTCTAGTCGTTCATTGTAAAATCCAAATCTTACACGGTCAGATCAATTTTTATCAGAGAAAGGCGAAACCGCAAAGAGATCTGGAGGATCTAGCAAGACTCAGCCACGAGCGGCTGAACCGACAGTTGTTGAATGACTCTTTGAGTTCCTTTGACAAAATGCTCCTCCACGTCGTAAAAGACGTATATGGAAATCGTATAACGTACTTGACCACCTTCCCTTCCAACATCATTTATATCTCATAATTGAGTAGTTCTTGTCTGTACTTTCCCCCTTCCCTTGATGTGTGTTATTTACTACATAGTTATCAGTGACCGAATCATTCTCCCTCGACTGATGATTGTAGATGGGTGCCATAGCACCCACCCACCCCCTCACAAAAACCACTGGTAATGTAATGAAAGCCTTGTTTTGAGACTGCAGGATTGATTAATACTACGTTTAAAATACGTAGGCCTACCAATTGATGAGAATATCTCATGATAAGAAAAAACAATAGATCAGACTTGTCTACTGGGATTGAGAAAGGTAAATGGAATGCAGCCAACATTACCAGGTGTTTCTCTAAACCAATATTAACGGAATGTAAAATCGATTGTTCAGACTTCTAACCAGCAATGTATACAAACTCGTCATTATAGCTCCCAACATTGCACTATTATAATCACTATATTAACGCAATTAATACAATTAATCTGATTTTCGAGAAGAGTTTAAACATACTTTGTTGATATATTACGGGCATATACAAACTTCAATCGTCTGGAGCCGAGTGGGCGTGATGAAACGGTAAAATACATATAGACATTTCGCTATTTTTACGAGTAATATAGATAAATAAGTTTACTGATGTATATAACAAGCGTCCATACACGTCAATTTTAATTTGATATTAGTTCTTACTTCATAATAAATGAAGGGCAGCTGTTGTTATATTTTGCACTTGTCTATGTTTACGGTCTAGGTTGTGTAACACGCAATATATAGACCGCCGGTATTGGTTTGATGATTCAATTAAAAATGTTATATATTTATTTAACAATTCATCAGCTTTCTGGTCACTTTGCCCAACAACCATTTCGCCCAACTGCCATTTCTCCCAACCACCCTGGTCATTTCGCCCAACCAGCATGGTCATTTCGCCTTACCAGCATGGTCATTTCGCCCAACTTTTTTTTACTAATATTCAGTCAGATTAATATTACTTTTTCTATATTTCACTAGTTCAATTTGATTTATTTTGGGTTATGTTACATTGTGGTAAGTAAATAAAGTGAGGTCCGCTCGATATCGATCGGAGTCTGAGCAGTTATTTCGGGTATAATGGGAGGATTACACTACTTTAGGCGGTTACGCGTACAATGGAAGTTATATTAATATACAAACAAAGGGGAATCGGTCTTCATAAAAACCTATCAAACCTAACCCCTAACACACTGATCCATCATCAAGTTTCCTTAATATTCGGTTCGTATCCCGTAACGTTAACAATTCCCGAACGTTTCCTTTCTAAAGTTATACAAAGTAAAGGACTTCAAGTTTCCTTAATATTCCTTAATATTCGAACGTTTACTATCAAACCTATCAAACCTAACCCCTAACACACTGATCCATCCTCAAGTTTCCTTAATGTTCGGTTCGTATCCCGTAACGTTAACAATTCCGAATGTTTTCTTACTAAAGTTATACAAAGTAAAGGACTTCAAGTTTCCTTAATATTCCTTAATATTCGAACGTTTACTATCAAACCTATCAAACATAACCCCTAACACGTACACTGATCCATCTTCAAGTTTCCTTAATATTCGGTTCGTATCCTGTAACGTTAACAATTCCCGAACGTTTCCTTTTGAAGTATCATATTTAATCAAGGTTGGGCGAAATGACCAGGCTGGTTGGGCGAAATGACCAGGCTGGTTGGGCGAAATGACCAGGCTGGTTGGGCGATATAAGGGCGGCTTGGGCGAAATGGTAAGGTTGGGCGAAATGGCAGTTGGGCGAAATGGTTGTTGGGCGAAGTGAACTGCTTCCATTCATCACGTTCAGTCTCAATCTCGGTTCTTCTCTTAACAATTACCTATTTTACTAGGCATTGAGATTGACACAACACATTAATGGGACGGTGCCACTCACATTCACTTATTAAGAATTAATGCGTCAACATTATTTTCTTATTGTTATTTTTTTTTTACATTCAGAACTCTACGTTTAATAGGCTAAACCGGTGCAGTGTGGTGGGCAACAGTGGTTCTCTCCTACACTCTAATTGTGGAAAGCATATAGACGAAGCTGAGTTTGTATATAGGTCAGTTGGCATGAAAGTAATATATCTTTTGGATAACAAATCGTACTGCAGTAAAGGGGGAAAATATAAATTTGAGACATATTGGAGCAGCTACTCTGTGTTGTTTTCTTGGCGGAGCATGCATGGTATAGAAAGCAGGGACATTTAGAAATTGCGCTCGTTGTGCTTATTGATTAAGTAATATGTATATGTGGAATCTCACATTCAAAAGCAGTAATCACTACGAATTCTTCTTTTGTCACCAATTTATTGTCAAATAATAGCCTCATCATGAATTTCAACGGCATTTGAAATATTCTCTTTTTAAAAATCTGCAGGTGTAACGCTGCACCCTTGAAACCTTTTGCAGCTGATGCAGGAACTAAAAGTAACCTTACCTCCTTTAACCCAAGCATCTTTCGAAAAAGGTTAGTTCACATTGGTTGTGCAGTTATCTATCACTGTTACAACACTGTTATTATGCCGGTTTGTACATCATTAACGGTACGCCAACATTGTTGAGCATGTGTTGAAGCAAGATAATGTCTGATAATATGCTCAGTGTACATCCTGTTGGAAAATGGGTTGAATCATCGATCAACGAGCGCAGACTGAAATAGTAAAGTAGTTGATCTTTATTATAATCATTTTATACATATAAATATATATATATATATATATATATATATATATATATATATATATATATATATATATATATGGGTCATTCCGTGTCAAACCACGGATGGCTGTTGCTGCACCCTCTCCAAAAATTCCCAAATTTTTAGTATGATTGACACACTACAATATAAGCATATTCTGAAAATTCCAGTTGCATTGCTTCACAATTGGTACATTTATAACACTTTGAAATCCGCAATTTGTCGCCACCATGACATTTTCTTGACTTTTTTCTATTACAGATGTATATAGAGTCTATTCCATAGAACAGGAATATACAAAATTAGGCTACAAAAATATTGTCTTGTGGAGTTGGGTCATCTTAAAAGTGTCAAAATATTCGATTTTTGTACTTTTCACTAATTTTTTTTTATATTTATTATGTCTAGTACAAAAAAAAAATAAAGATTACAATGCTTTCCTATAATATATTTGCAAGTTGTGCAACTCTTAAGTTGCTATTTCATGCTGCGATTCAACATGAGGTAGGGGTTTTGATGCCAATTTTTTACCAAAGTAACCACTTTAAATATAAGTATAAAGTTCTTACACCTAAACAAATTTCAGGGTTCTAGCTTATCTCAATATTAATTTATGAAGTATTAAAGTTGCTCCGATATACAAAAGGGGTCGTCTTTGACAGCCAATAACTCAACACGCTTCATGTTGAAAAATTCTGATAATTTTTTCTGGAAGAGATAGTACCACCCTGTTTGTACAACAAATTTCAGGAGGGTGTTTTGCCTTATTTTGAATTGAAAAATCCTCAAAGTTTGGGATTTTTACAAAAAAACGTTTTTGCCTGTTTTGATGTTCCACATGTTTTGAGCCTGGGTATTGTACTTCAAGGTCATTCAATTCAGTACTGTGCAGTTTTAAATTTCATATAAACAAATACTATTTGCCATGTACTTGTCTGTTTCTGGTTTAATTCATTTAATTAAAAGACTTAACTATATAAATGACTGTCAACCAGTACATACATGTACAGTGTGTAACAGTACACGCATACATGTGCTGTGTGTACATGTACAGTGTGTATTAGTGTTAGGTGTAAACATAGTCTTCTGGCATTCATTTTCCTTATCCAAATGGATCCCCACCAATACACACACTGTACATGTACACCCAATACAATGTATATACTGTACACACTGTACATGTATGTACTGCTGAATGCACAACTTGCAAATATAATATAGGAAAGTATTGTAATCATTATTTTGTATTGTTTGTACTAGACATAATACTCTCTGAAAGAATCAAGTACACTGAAGCAATGGTTTAGGAACAATTCATCAACTGAAATTTTTAGAATATGGTTATGTTGTGGTGTTCCAACCATAAAATAAATTTGGGAATTTTTCAAAGATGTCGAACTACAACATACTCCAAAATTTGGTGATTTGATATGGAATGACCTATATATATATATATATATATATATATATATATATATATATATATATATATATATATATATATATATATATATATATATATATATATATGAAACAAAAAATAAAGACTAATAATAATATTGGTTAGATTTGCGTTTGCTTTAAGTCGTTAGCTTTATATCTCTTTCAGATACAAAGGAATTGCAAAACAGTCCTATCTGAAGAAGTTTGTGTCGGATATGCAGCAGTATCACGGATATCTGTGGGGAGCGTGTTTCAGTCGCAGTTCTCATTTAGACATGTGTATGAAAGCAATCAGCGGCTATAACATCAAAGAAAACGTATTTGTGCTGGCTCATCCGAAACACTTTAAGTACTTTCAAGACTATTGGATTCGACGTGGAAAGAATAACTACCTTTCCACAGGTAAGGTTTCGCAAGAAGAACAGACTAAATAATTTTGAAAACTTAAAAACGTAACACTTGACTTTTGTATTAGCAAATCAGCAATTTAAGATTGACCTTTCTCAAAGTAGGAAAGCTTACAATTTTAATATTCTGTATGTTGAGACAGTGATTGTTCTATTTTAATTTGCCAGACACCTACTTGATCCTTGATCAAATTTTAAGCGTCTCGGAGTTTAAGGTGGAATTGTAAATAGTAGCAGTATATATATGAAGTTAAAAATCATGTAAAAAGTCATTTAGGTGTGCAGACATAAAGCACCCATTATTTAATGTAATGATATTTAGGCGCATCACCTTAATTATAAATGATTTGACAAGCATATAAAGTATTAAATGTGATTGTCCAAAGTGAACTTGTCATCATGTGTTTAGTGTGTGGCAATGATAAAGTTTAGCTATGGAGAACGTACTTAATTGCCCATGTCATTAGACATATAACTTGCATAATATAATCTTGTTACTGTTATGTGCTATTTCAAAGTTTGTGAAAAGCCAACGTGTAAAATATACCTTTGCATCAACAAGTTACGTGCGATGAGGAAGATTCCCTTAGTAACAAACGATAATAAACGATCTAGACCACCACTATTGTACTGTGGGGGGGGGGGGGGGCTTTGGTGTTAAAAAGTACAGGGGAGGGGTCTAAAGGGAGGAATGATCCTTACCCTTTAAGAAATTTGGGGGAAATGGAGTAAAGGCAAAAAGTGCTATGTTCGGCAAAATATTTTTCGACTACTAAGGTTCTACATATTTGACATGTTGTGTATTTATGTACTTAACACTAGGAATTATTGTAATATTTTGTCTGCCAGTGTGGAGAATTTCTTCGGGGACGTGTATGTAGCTGCACCCGTCGTTACCCTTAATCTCGAATTGCACAGGATTTCCAGCGATTACACTTTCCCCAGATACCCCCATCCCAACTGGTACTTATCAAAAATGTGTAGAAACGTGCTAACTGTTTGTATTATTTACAGCCACTGGTTGCAGAACTCAACTAATAATCTGGTAGCCTTCTAACATCACAATACTATACCATTAGATCAATTACACGAAAAGGCAATGTAGGAATACATTGAAGAAATAGGCTATAGGCTAGTCTAAGGGCTCTTTCCATTCTTTGAAATGTAAATACATACTAGGTAACATGTAATCGTAGCTTATTCCATCTACACAGCTCAGACAGTCATATCACTGTCTCGACTAGTTTTGAAATTAAATCACAGTAGCAATTTAAACATCTTTCTTAATTAATCAAATTCATATTTTCCTTTTTCAAAGGTTTCTACTACACCAGTGATGCATTAAGTCGCTGTAATGAAACGCACCTTTATGGATTTTGGCCATTTCCAAGAGCATTTGACGATATTTCTTCTTACAATGTTTCGTATCATTACTTTGAAAAGCTCGAAAACGAATGGAAGGAACCCCATGCGATGAACATAGAGTTTTCAATTCTCGTGCAGCTTCATCTTCTTGGTGTTGTAAAGATTCACATTGGAAAATGTGAATAAAGGAAGACTAGAAAAATTCACAACGGGAAATGTGTAGAAGTCCATCCAGTTGAGTTACAAATGTATAGTCGTGAGTCGCTAGGTCTTCACGTTTACTGTTTAAGTAAAACTCATGTATCCCTGCAGTTTAGCGATGTACAAATGTAAATAGCTCTATTT
Source organism: Apostichopus japonicus (assembly GCF_037975245.1). Lineage (NCBI taxonomy): Eukaryota > Metazoa > Echinodermata > Holothuroidea > Aspidochirotida > Stichopodidae > Apostichopus > Apostichopus japonicus. Next base: position 14,472,164 of record NC_092566.1, read on the forward strand.
CTTCTACTTCTTCTCCCCCATCCTAGTGGTTAGGTAATAGGTACGCCTATACTCTTCCACATCCTGTGCTCATATTCCCTTGTATAATTAGTAGTGAGCCAGTGGCAACAGTACTTTCTTTATTCTGCCAAAGTTGCTGGTTGCAGTAAACATCTTCTCTTCTTACTTTCTTTTCTTAGATAAGGGATGCTTTGTCTTACTTGTTTCAGTTATAGGATAGACATTTGTATGCAGATTAGTCTGTGTAATTAGCTCTGATTGGTTCTGAGTGTTACTCTTGGTATCTAGGGTGTGTATAGCCAATCAGAGGTGTTAAGAGGGTCACATGTTGTTACCCTGTGGTTTAGGTGTTTCCTCCAAGGTGTTTTAGGAGAGAGAGGCAGTTTAGTTGTCAGCCAGTCAACAGGGCATGTTTGTATATTAGCCACCCTTGACATCATGTAGTCTGTACACTACAGTATACTTATATAAAAAATAGTTAGAGAAGTTGTCTATCTCGTGCTTAAAGAATACATATATATCCACATAAATATAACTTTACTGGAGGATTTAATTGTTAATTATTGATTTGCTGTACGTTTGTAAACATTATTCCATCGTTTATTTAATGGATTATAAGGAACTGAGAGCTGTGTTCTGCTAGTTGCCGTTTTGTATTTACATATCTTATACCTGGACTTCACCAACTCTTTCACCTATTTTGTACCTGGACTTCATACCTACTCTCCTTGGGAAGAACATTTCTTTGAACAAACAGTATATATTATTTATTGGCATATATTCCTGGAACTCTCACCCATATCTATTTTCACTGGAGTATTCATGGAACTCTCACCCATATATTATTTACTGGAGTATTACTGGAACTCTCACCCATATCTATTTACACTGGAGTATTACTGGAACTCTCACATCACTCACCGTCCTTTTCGTAATTTCCTGTTATCGGACATTCATCAATCCTTAAAAACGTTTCATTACCGTGCCTACCAGTCAACTACATTGCTGTGCCGTGCTGCTGGACTATACAGACCCGCCCGCCAGATAAGCTCTATCTCTTTTTTTTTTTATTAATGTGCACACGTATTAGTCTTGTGGCCACTTGACACCCCTAGTTGTTTATATCAATATCTCTAGTTTTCATTGTTGATACAAGTGTAATTGTGTAACAGTAAAGAGTACTTTACCAAGATACCTTATGTTGCATAGTTTCATGTGTGTGACCGAGCAAATATAACTACTTTCTATGTATACCTAACAGCCAGTCTTATTCTTTTTTTTAGCCTGTTGTATTTGTAATACAGTGGTCAGCTGTCTTCACACATCGTGACCACTTGGGGGATTCCCAATAATCTTGTTGTACAGCTAGCTGCTGACAAGAACCACATATCCCGCAACTCTTACATTGTTAGTACGAGTGGGGTATTCAATTATTGCTTCCCAAGTGGCAATTGTCATTACATAGTATTTATTTCAAACGTTGTTGTACTTGAATAAGACTGGTTGATAGGAGACTTATTTTAATAACATTTCAGTATTTTGCTTAAATGGTTTCTTTAATACTTCTATATATTTTTGCTCACAAGTTGTTTAACATTAAGAATAATTATGAATGATAACAACATTGATTCTGTGACACCTGACTGCTCGGGAAACCAGCCTCTCCCTGCAATTTATATCCCCATAAATCATCAAATGTCTACCTTTGTGGGTAAGCCAACTAGTAAGAACGACCCTAGCTGGGGGGGGGGGGGGGAATGGAAGTCTAGCATGAAAGCTGCATTCAGAGCATGGCGGACCCCCCAGGACCAACAGGTAGAGTTGGCCCTTCGGTATCTGGGTGGTGTAGCACGGAGGGAGGTGCTTGTTCTAGAGGATGACCAGCGACCAACCCTTCATGCAGTGCTTAGGCACTTGGAAAAGATTTATGGGACAATACACCCTTAACAACCCTGATGAGTCGATTCTACGCCAGAAACCAGCATAGGCACGAGAGTATCAGGCAGTACTCCCTCTGCCTGGAAGAACTTTTACAGCGAATTATAAAGTACCCATCATCCATACCTGACAAGGACAAAACCCTAAGGGATAGGTTCATTGAGGGAATTTCGGACAACTCCATCAAGATGGAGCTACGGAGAGAAGTCAGGAAGGATAGTGACATCAGTTTCAAAGATATAAAAGATGAGGCCCTTGAGCTGGAAGGCGCCACTAGGATGGACAGTGCTGAAGTCATCACAGCTGAACATCATCAAGTAGGGATCCCCACTGCACCGGTCCAAAGTACAACGCCCAACAATGACCCAGCCTTCAAAGAATGGCAGAAGACAATGGAGGCAGCATTCTCCAATATGCAACAACAAATGCTGCACTTGCAGTCTATGGTTGCCATGGCAACACCTAGAAACCGACCAACCGGTGGAAGAACGGCTTCAGACCAGTTTACAGACGATGGTCGACCTATCTGCAGAACCTGCAACATCCAGGCCATGTCGCCAGGAACTGTAGAAAGGCACGAAGGTCCCCACCACACTTGTCAGCAGATGCCACCCCTTTCCAACCCCAGACAACATCAATTCACCCTAACGAGGCAGAGCAATCCACAGTTGTGGGCCAAACTATGGAATGCTCTGCCTCGTTAGGCTCATCTATACCAATTAGGGACATCAAAGACAAGGTCGTTGGAGATCACATGGTAACCAGCTTTCTTAAAGAGGGCCACCCTATGCCATGTATCATTGACACCGGCTCCCAAGTGACGACCATATCAGAAAAATACTTCCTAGAACACTTGGTCGACAGACATCATCCATCTGGCTCTCTCCATTGGCTCAGACTTAAAGGTGCAAACCATTTACCTGTCCCATTTTCAGGATGTGTGGAAGTCATTTCCGTCAGTCATTTCCGATGTTGAAATTAATATCATAGTCCTCCTTGTTCCTGAAAATGCTGCCAGTGGCATTCCCTGACTATTAGGAATGAATGCCATAAGGCTTTGCAAAGAGGTGCTCTTCAATAGTCAGGACATGAAGTTGAATCCATCCAGAGATCATTGTACACAATCAGCAGAATTACTGCAATTTATACAGATGGCTGAGGAAGAAATGGAGAGTGAGGATCTGTCCAGAATTATAGGTAAAGTGTCAATACCCAGGGGCCAATCTGTATTATTGCCTGCCAGACATGAGATAATCATAGAGAGCTACTGCGATTTAGGGAAAGGGAGAACTTGTGGTCAGGGGATAATAGAAGCACTACCTGATGACCAAAACAACTTAGCAAAGGATATTTTAGTGGCCAAATCATTGTCTACAGTTACTAACAATAAAGTGCACATTAGACTTCTTAACATCAGCACCAGTGACAGCCTGCTCAGGAAAGGTTCAGTTTTGGCACAATTACATGACGTGGAGGTATTACCTAATCAGACTCCAGAAGTAAACTTAAGTGCATATTGATCAACAAACAGTAGAAGTTGTTATCTCTGAGCAACATGCTACAGTGGTCAATGAAAGTGCTAACTCTCAAATACCTAGCCAGTTGCCAGTACCTGTTAATGTCAACACTGAAACTCTTTGTTCTGATGAGGTGGCTATACTTGCTAAATTTCTTAATGACCATAAGGAAGTTTTTGCTAAAGATGATGGTGACTACGGGTGTACAGATACTATCACACATCAAATTCCAACAGGTGACAGCCCACCAGTGAGGGAAAAATATAGAATGATTCCGCCCAAACTTTACCAGGAAGTAAAAGATCAAATCAAACAGATGCTAGAAAAGGGGGTCATCCAAGAAAGCTACAGTCCATGGGCAGCTCCTACTGTGTTAGTAAGGAAGAAAGATGGAAAGATAAGGATTTGTGTGGATTATCGCAGACTGAATGCTCTTACTAGGAAGGATGCCTACCCTCTCCCCCGAATTGATGAGTCCTTAAATGCGTTGGGTCATGCCAAATTATTTTCCACCCTAGACTTGGTGAGTGGCTACTGGCAGGTCGCCATGAATTCCGAAGATCAGCAGAAAACAGCCTTTACAACACCTATGGGACTGTTTGAATTTCAAAGAATGCCCTTCGGTTTATGCAACGCTCCAGCGACCTTTCAGCGATTAATGGAGGCCTGTCTGGGAGACAGGAATTATGAGTCTGTACTTCTGTATTTAGATGACATCATCGTCTTCTCTGAAGATTTCCCATCACATCTTCAAAGACTAGGGAATGTCCTGGACAGACTAAGTAAGCACGGGTTGAAGGCTAAACCAAGTAAGTGCCACCTGTTGCAGAAGGAAGTACACTACCTTGGTCATGTCGTGTCGGCAGAGGGTATATCTACAGAACCAGAAAAGTGTGCAGTCATCAAAGACTGGCCCACCCCCGCCTCTGTATCAGATGTGAGATGTTTTCTGGGTATGGCAGGTTTCTACAGGCGATTCATTAAAGATTTTCCAAAGATCGCAGGTCCATTGTACGAGCTCACATCTAAACCAAAGAACGGGCTACCCCTGAAGAAAGCCTTTGAATGGTCACCCAGATGTCAGGATGCTTTTGAGCACCTAAGACAGGAACTGTCCTCACCGCCGATTCTAGCCTATGCAGACTATTCGCTGCCTTTTAGACTGTAAACTGACGCTAGTGCTACAGGATTGGGGGCAGTATTGACACAAGTTCAAGAAAACAAAGAACGAGTAATAGCTTACGCGAGTCGAAGTCTCCGAAAAACAAAACGGAATGACCAGAACTACAGTGCGTTCAAGTTAGAACTACTAGCAATCTCCTGGGCGGTAACTCAAAAGTTCAAGTCATACTTACTCGGCGCTGAATTTGTTATTTATACAGACCATAAACCCCTACAGTTCCTAGCTACAGCAGACCTCGGAGCCATTGAACAGAGATGGGTAGCAAGACTTGCGAATTTCCACTGCAAGATTGCTTACAAGCCAGGCAGAGAAAATACCAACGCTGATGCACTGTCCCGACGAATGACTCAGGCTCAAGAAGCCCCTTGTAGTACACCAGACGATGAGATCATCTACAACCTCCAGCAGCATACAGATTGTTTGCTTCCTTTGACAGAGCAGGAATTAACCAATCAGGAACCTCCACCAAGCATTAATGACGACTTTAGGAACAGACAAGACCTAGATCCAGCAATAGCTGAAGTCAAGAGATATGTACATTCTGGGACACGCCCCACATACAATGGTGACTCGACAGAGGTGTCATTGTTACTCAAACAGTGGAGCAGCCTAAAGATACTTGATGGGTGTCTCTATAGAAAGATCCTGAGAAGTGGTCACCATGACCCAGTAAAGCAATTTGTGGTGCCGTCCAGTTTAAAGGTCAGCGTTTTCCAGGGTTTACATGACCAAGCAGGACATTTTGGAGCCACCAGAACACTGGCACTTATTCAAGAGCGCTTCTACTGGCCCAACATGAGGAGTGATGTCCAGAAGTATTGTGCAGAATGCGAACGTTGTAATTTAGCTAAACCACCGACATCAACAACAAGAGCCCCACTGGTTAATCTTAAGGTGTCAGCCCTCCTGGAACTTGTGGCTCTTGACTTGCTAAAGCTTGATCGTTCTACAGATGGTTTTGAAAATGTCCTAGTCATCACTGACTACTTCACCAAAATAGCAGTTGCAGTCGCCACCAGAAAGTAAACTGCAGTAACAACGGCAAGAGCCCTTTGGTAGCATTTCATCACGAAGTATGGTTGCCCAGCACGAATCCTGTCAGACCAAGGTGCTAACTTTGAATCCCGGTTAATTAAGGAACTTTGCCATATGTATAACATCCATAAGAACAGAACTACATCCTACCACGCAGCTGGAAATGGCTTATGCGAACGGTTCAACCGTACCCTTATAAACATGGTGCGTACTTTGTCTGGTACCAGTAGTCAGGTACCAGTAGTAGCCCAGTGACCCCACTACTTGGAATACCAATTCCACGGCAGATACCCGACGGTACCAGCAGCTGCGATGATGAGGACATGAGGACAGCGTAGACCACCATAGTGCTGATGAAGACACAGACGCTTCTGATGGGCAGGAACCAACACATCCTCCTGTGCTCACCACAGTACCCGATATTCCCACCCTAGAATCAGTTCAAGTAGATCCCACTTTGTATCTCAGACGGTCACGTAGAACCAAAGGTTTACCTCCCGAGGAGTCATGTGTCAATAATATAATAAGTAAAGATTTTTCCCCCATTGTAATTTCTATGCAATGGTTAGAAGATGGCTTGAGTAAGGCTAGAGCATCTAATTTCTTCAAATAAGGTGTGCTATTGTGTATTCATTTGTATTTTGTACCAAGACTTACCGGTCTTTGTGGTATGATCCTTGCCAGAGGATCCGATTGCTTTAAGAGATACTGTATTTTTTTCATGTACAAGCTAGAAGTTGTAAGACTGTTGTACTAGGAAGTTAGGAAACTGTGTTAGTTACAGCCTTATGGTCTCACCAGATTGGGTATATACTTCACAAGTATATTCTGTATGTTTCCTTCATTTTTTTTTTTTAAACTTTGTTTTGTGGTTATTGCTGCAAGAAGTTTTCATTGGCAGTGTAAGCCAATATAAAGCGGGCAGGGATGTAAATAGCTCTATTTCTTCTTCTTTCTCTCCCCCATCCTAGTGGTTATGTAATAGGTACGCCTATACTCTTCCACATCCTGTCCTCATATTCCCTTGTATAATTTTTTTATTAATGTGCACACGTATTAGTCTTGTGGCCACTTGACACCCCTAGTTGTTTATATCAATATCTCTAGTTTTCATTGTTGATACAAGTGTAATTGTGTAACAGTAAAGAGTACTTTACCAAGATACCTTATGTTGCATAGTTTCATGTGTGTGACCGAGCAAATATAACTTCTTTCTATGTATACCTAACAGCCAGTCTTATTCTTTTTTTTAGCCTGTTGTATTTGTAATACAGTGGTCAGCTGTCTTCACACATCGTGACCACTAGGGGGATTCCCAATAATCTTGTTGTACAGCTAGCTGCTGACAAGAACCCCATATCCCGCAACTCTTACACAAACTCTTCAAAGTATTTAACAAACATTGATTTACTTTGAGCAAAACAGAAAAAAATAAAGTAAAGATATGTGCTATAACGTAAAACTCATAGGGTTTGATTTGGTCAGTTATGAACTATCACATTTCAGGTTTATAATATGTCTTTTTATTTAACAAGATTTTTTCATCTTTAAACAGTAAAGGTTAGACTAGAACGTGATTTGAACCAACGACCTCGTAGAATAACAAGTCCTTCCCTCTACCACCTGAGTTATATCCAATCCTTAGTTGTTGAAGATATCTATACAACGGGATGTATATTATATAAAAATTTAAAAGTGCAAAAGCAACCATTAGTTCACTTCGAACAAAGCAGAATAATCAAATTGGTAGTAGGCGCTCCGATTCAAATTCTGTAAGGTATACGATTTGGTCAGTTATCAACTATCACATTTAAGATTTATAATAAATTATATTATGTTATAATATATCATGCTATATCTTATGACCAAAACTGTACAACTCTACCAACTGAGTTGTATCCAGTCCTTAGTTGTTGATGATCCCTATATAACGCGATATGTATGTATATATAATTTCTAGGGAAAAAAAGTTGATTCTTACATACTTTCCCTAGACTAACCCTATCCAATAAGATCAAAGGAAAAATTTTTTTTGGCTATATTTTTATACTTTATCAAATAGACTGGACCCAGTTTCAAAACTTGACTGAAAAGGATGTGACTGATAAATAATTTAACTCTATTGAAGTGTCTATACCTTCAAAAATCGTGTTAACATAAAAACCTATTTGCATGTCTTCCTTTTGCAATGATTGTGTTTATAAGTCTATATATATATATATATATATATATATATATATATATATATATATATATATATATATATATATATATGTATATATATATATATATATGTATATATATATATATATATATATATATATATATATATATATATATATATATATATATATATATATATATATATATATATATATATATATATAGATGCATCTCTTCCTTTTTAACGATTGTGAATAGGAATATTGCAGACGTATCGACTTCAAACTTAAGAGACTGCCTAAAATATCAATCGATAAGAAATTTACAAAAACAAAATATGGATTTGCATTGCGAAGTAAATATCGTCTGGTCATATGTATGTATATATGTATTTGTTCATCGAAGTAGATTTCTTTTTCTTTCCTTTTTTTTGTGTACCGATTTTAATCATGAAATAAATGCAGATACTCAGTCATATCCTCTCTGTTTACTTTTATTCTTGTCGTTAACTGGCCATACAAACATGGCCACACAGATACTCGTGATACCCTCTTGTTACAACTGTCAAGGTGATATACCACTACCAAATTATTGAACTGCTTCTCGCTCTGTTGGATAACATCATGTGATCATGTACACTATATAGATCGCTCGACAACCTTACACCCGACCATGTGCAGTGTCTTTCCCATTTCCAAGGGATTCATGATACTCAATTGACGTAAACCCATATGATAATACAGTTACAGCCTAGATGGTAGGGGACTGAGGGTTGAGCTGAAGGTGGGTCTAGTCGTTCGGAATTTTCTTTTGAAAAAAATTGATAAAGGTTTTATGGAATTAAATCCGCTACACTTAAAAGCGCACGTTAGTTGTGATTATTTACATTCAATTTGCAAATCCCAAATTTGTCTAAAATGGAGAAAGTTGGTCTTGCCTCCAAAAAATTACAGAACATATTTATACATTGGTATTTTTACTTGTCATATACGATTCAGGTGGACCTGCACCGAGGAGCTGACGTCATCGTCAATTGAGCCTTAAAGGAGCCTTCTAAATATTTAACATAGTTTACAGCTGAATATCCTGAAGGACCGAATAGCTATATATGATTGAAATGTAATAAGTTTTCCCTTACTCCTTGAGATTTGACATATCAGGAATGAAGTTACGCCTTGTGTCATCCTTTTGTTTTAATGACATAGTCTACTTGGGTATATGTTTGATACTCAAATATGATAGCTATTGACTAAAATTCATTCAGTCTCTAAATGAAACTTCATGGAAGAGCATTTTGGATTGTTTCTAGTTATCATCATCAAAATAATGATCACTATTTTGTATTGTTTGTACTAGACATATTAACCTCTGAAAGACTCAAGTACCCTGAAGCAATGGTTTAGGAGCAATTAATCACTTAAAATAGCACATTTTTTAGTGAAAAGTACAAAAAATATTTTGACACATTTAAGTTGACCTAACTCCACAAGACAATGTTTTTGTAGCCTAATTTTTATATTCATGTTCTATGGGACTCTATATATATCTGTAATAGAAAGGTAGTAGGATGTTTAATTGCTGATAAATGAGACCTCAAAAGTCAAGAAAATGCCAAAATGCCACGGTGGCGACAAATTGCGGAATTTCAAAGTGTGATAAATCGGCCAATTGTGAAGCAATGCAACTGAAATTTTCAGAATATGCTTATTGCATGGTGTTCCAATTATACAATAAATTGGGTATTTTTCAAAGATGTCGAACTACAACATACTCTAAAATTTGATGATTTGATATGGAATGACCCAAAGGTCAAATGGTCCCTAATGATAGATTATAAATTTGGTCTTAACATCATACTAACACATTATCCGAGTTTCAAAAGGGAGATGTGATATCCCCTCAATCCCTCATACCCCCTCAATCCACTCCTGCCCGTTGAAAACTTTTCTTCCTATACCGTTAAGATACTTTAGCGAACTTGGAAAGTTAAAACTTTAAGTCAACGGTTGTGGTGCGACACTTATGTTTTTTTATATTTGTTTCGTTTATATTAGATAAGTGAAACACACAGTTAAACATAAACAATGGCCGTCCTGGCTTTCAATAATACAATTTGTGAGACTGAGTTACAATTAGTAGTGTATATCATTCTATACGAACCATTAGTACATCAGACAGACATATTTTGTTCTGAATGGCGACTACCTTCTGCTTCATGGCTCTAATGAGCTGCCGTAATATATTTACATGACCATTATGTCAAGAGTAAGTAAGTCGAATAACAGATAACTTCATGTATGCTGATCAAGCAAAGTCGTGCATATGGAACACTACGTCATTGGAAGCATAGCAAACATGGGACGGAATTTTCGAATGAAAGGTATGAGATTTTATCTGACACTATCTCTTATTTCGGTTGTAGTCATCGGTTGGTTGTCCGTCAAACTTTACGTACGACCTCGTGTAAGTCCAATTTATTCTGACGATATACACATCCTGAACTTCATAGAAGAAAGCAACTTTCAACGCCAACATGCAGGCGAGGAAAGGTAAGAAAGAATCATAACGATGCAGTAGTTATTTCTGTTTTCTTTTCTTTTTCCTTATTCTTTGTCTATCTGCTTATATATATTTCCAAAGGGTCCCAAGGGAATTTGAAAAGAAATTGGCATGAAGGTTGTTTTTCTTTCTATAGTGAAGGTTGAAACGTACAGAAATGAAATAAAACAGAAAGATTAATCATATTGGTGTTCGTACAAACAAAAACATCTTTTCGTTTTCCATTACTGGTTGAAAGCCGTCTCTATCGCAATTACTACTGGAGTTTCGGTAAATAGTTTAGCCCTGTTTTAGTTTGATTATAAACACGGCTACTTGATTGAAGAGCACGGCCTTTGTTACCATCAGTAACAAATCACTTTTTAAGGACACAACTGTAATTGGCAGGTGTAGTTGGCTCATACATATATATACATATATTCATCAACTGACAAGTTAGACAATATGAAGGCAGTTGCGTGCGCAGGATCTGAAAGCCTTGTCGAGGGGGAGGGGATTCTAACTTTCCCCTACTGAGGTAGGTAACAGCATGAACCTTTAGGGTCCTATATATATATGTGTGTGGCCGAATGCAGATCAAGGATTTAAACAGGAGGGGCGTAGCTCTGTCGGGATGGTTGAAGCGGTCTCATACGAAGAAGCGTATGAGGTTCCTTTCCCAAAGTTAGACGTAACATGGTGGCATTCTGAAGCAAATGTAGACTATTAATTAAATTCATAATATACGTTTTTATACTCGTATTTGCTAATAAATACACTAGAAGCTTTGTGTGAGGTTGAAGAAGAGGGTGTGCACAAGACTGAATGTTTTTCGGGCCGAAAAGGGCAATGGAGGTAGCGACCATGGTCCTAGATGCCCAACGCCGCTCCTCTTGCTCTACGGTCTACCCTCTCTCTTGGCGCAAGCTACTGTGTGAAGATGGTTGGTAGTTACCAAAGTAAACATTTTTAGCGATATCAAAAGAAAGGATCTTGCAACAATGATCTTCACAATCTATTATTTACACTACATTGATTTACATTAATGTTGATAACAAACACTGTCGTTGCATCCCTGTTTGTACGTGATAATGACACATATTTCGTACGCAATCTGCCTACAACATGTAACATATAATTATTTCTGTCAGAATTAAATGAAATCTCAAAATGCTTTGTGCTTTATTTTAAATGTCTTTTCTTGCCCTCTTATCTAACGTCATGATCAGGGCAATTATATGATATTGAACAATCTTTTATTCAAACAATGTGTAAAGGGAATTTATTGGTCCAATCCTAAGATAAAGAAGATATTTGGCTTGATTTATGTTAATAATAATGTTTATTTTAACATCGTTTCAAGATATATTTCATCACGTTATTCCAGCAAACACAACAACAGGAAAAACTGATCACTGTTTGGCTTATATATATTAAAATGTGTTAGAGTTTCTCAAAAGTGCAGTTTGACCTTTTTTATGGGTAAAAATTAAACGGCACAGTATTTATTAGCAAACCCTTACCTTTAAACCTAATTACAGACCTAGTTTATAGTCTAAACATGCTCCAGAATGCAACATCATTGACGTGTGATTTTTCATTTTTGTTCTAGCGGTCAACCTATGCTACAACGACCCCTAATCCGGGCTCTCTCCTCTAGTAAAATATCTTAGGTTTGCCTCTGGTCTTATAGTCATAAGGGTTCATGCTCGTACCTAAATTAGTCAGGTGAAACTTTGAACCCTCTTCCGACACAATTGAGTTTTCTTGAAGTTTATAAGTAAGTCTAACCACCGATTTTCCTGAGTATATAATACATATATATTTATATATATATATATTAATAGAGAAAACCAGATAAATAAGTTATCACTCATAATTGACAAATAAGGAGTAATGATTTAGAAAATACTCCTTATTTGTCAATTATGAGTCATATCTTATTTCCCTGGTTTTCTACATTAATATTTTCTTTATATATATCTATGAAATTTCTATATATATAAATTTCTATAATATAAATTATATATATATATATATATATATATATATATATATATATATATAATTTATATTATAGAAATTTATATATATAGAAATTTCATAGATATATATATATATATATATATATATATATATATATATATATGTATATATATATATGCGAGTGTGAATGTTTCTTACATTTATGATTTTATTGTAGCAACATCTCGCGAAGACTCGCGGTCTCGAGTGACCTGAACGAAAGTCTGTTGCTCTACGGAAAGCTTTTGCAACTTGAACACTCTTTCAACGCAACAAATGTGGAATCATTCAGGTCAGTTAAACATAACTTTTATATATAAACATTATGTCAAATAAGAGGAATTATACCGTAAAATAACGTCACCAAAGGCGAAAAAAATGGCGAACAGGTTGAAAGTTGTTTCACTGTTCCTGATTTTCCAACTCTCTACGATTTCAATTATATATTTATTCATTTGCCATTGACGTTTACCGCAATTTCATTAACAAAGTGTGTTCAAAGTATATCTTTCGAGATCCGGCTTTAGGAATCACAAATGATTTCGAGTTGATTAGCATCATGTTTGATCTCTAGAGTAAGGCAAATATGTGACCAAAATATAACTAGTATTGTTCGATACAGGTGACGGGCGCCTGCGGTGGAGTTGTGGCCTTCTTTGTCGGTTTTGGGCCTCTGGACGTACGGTCAGCGTCCATAGCCTAGTGGTTAGGGTGTCCGCATATATGTAGGGCGGGGGGCCGGATTCGAATCCCGGTTGAGGCTGGAAGATTTTTCACTTTTCTGGATTTTCCAACTCACTACGATTTCTTATATATATATATAATATCAGTGTTCGATTTTTCCGGTATCGCATCGCAAAATGCGATCCAATACGACAAACTTGCGAGACGTTTCCAAATCAGCATCGCACATTGTGCCGATTTGTGCGATACAAATTCCTAGTCAGATTTGGGAGCAAACACTCAAACCTTAACTTACGAACTGTCGATCACAATGTAGAAGTTATAATTTATTGAGTTTATACTCAATGTACAACTTATTCACTTGACCGTATAGCGAAAAAAAAACCTGAAAAAATAATATCCTACCATAGTTAAGTGTAAAGCAAATAGCCTAACCACCTCGGCGGTTACGGATCTCACGTAACTAAAAGGTTCCCTGGCAACGTGCCAAAAAAATGTTAACAAACAGGTGTTACACAGGGGATGAGCTCACAGTTGTTGGGAAGGTACCTGGGCAAATTCGCAGCACATGTACCGTGGTACAGTAGTTGGGTATAGGGTTAAACACTGCAGTTGTAAAAATGTACGCATAGTGCACGCTATTCATTGTTAGGCAGTCTAGAAACGGGGCTTTGCTGAACGTTGTTTGTTTCATAATATCGGAAGTTTTGTAAGTTGCACTTTTTAAAGACTGAAAGACAGATTAAATCTCTTTTCATTTTATAACATAATATAGCTACTTTAACTTGTCATTTTAAAATTTTCATCAGTTTCGTGACAATTTAAATAAAAAAAGTTGTCAGTATTTTGCATCCTCAACTGCGAATTTTTTCATCGCCAGACATCGCAAAAAATGACAACAATTTTCGGGGGCTTTCGCCCCCAGGATCCCCACGAGGGGTTCTACCCCATGACCCCACCATAGCCCTAAGACGGGCCCCTGGACACCACGCCTTTATGCTCGCACGTTACGCGTGCTAGGCAGGCGAACACCGGCGGGAAATCGGATGTTCGCGGGAAATTGAACAAGGTTTTCCAACACTGCTGAACTGTGCAGTTACTGTATGCATCATGTTCAAGGTTTTCACGGAGGCCTTTGAGGAAATGAATAGTTAGTACAGTGTATATATGCTGCACTAATGCTGTGTGTAGGCCAAGGTTCACGAAAGTCATTGGTTATATTCGCGCGCCGTAGACGTGTTTTTAGATGTTACGGAGAGTCAGGTTTCCATGGATATTAATCGAAAATGAATCTGAGTTTAACTGACGCTAAAGAAATGGATCGTCTTGGGCAGATTAACAAATCATTGCAAGTATAAATAAGTACAGGTAGCTCTGCTGTTAAAAAGAAAAGTTCAATATCGGTTGCTGTTATCGGCAATTAGGCAAAATTTTACCGATACCGATATGCTGCCGATATTGCAAATATCGGCCGATACCGATATTGAAAACGATTATCGTAGCAACACTAGTATAAATAATAATAATAAACAAACATTTTCTAGTTAATACATTGATCGCCAACATTTGGTCCGTGTTGTGGTAATTTCAAAACTGCTATTCAATATTGGGGAACTGCTATGCAACAAAAATATTGTATAGCAATTGTCGAAATTTGTTGCTATGCAATTTTTTGGCCAAAAGTCGAACACTGTATATATATATATACATATATATATACATATATATATACATATATATATATATACATATATATATATATATATATATATATATATTTATATATATATAAGTTAAGTTTGAAGGACTGAGATTTTTTCAACAAGTACAGCACTCAGTAGGAAGTATGTTCATCAGCCATTGCCATATGGGGTCAACCATGGAGTTTGAACCATGCACTCTATAACACTGAGCAGTTTCACAAAGGGGCTAAGTATTAAGAAGAGATGTTCACACTTGAATTGAAGAATTTTGAACGCAATCATAGAACTGATGCATATTGATATTACCCAATATAATAATATATTGGTTTGGTCATATTTTAACAAACAGTTAAACATATTGGCAACCGTCGGCCTCTCTGTTCACCTAATATTTTTTCTATATGTGAAACTTTAAAAATGACAAACTTGTTTTGGTAACAAATCTGTCACCAACAGATTTTAAACAGCTTCATGTAACATTTTCTAACCGAAACAAAAATGGAAATTCATGCTTTTATGTGTCTTCATGTTACTAACGATTAAGTTAGTTTGAACAGACGTGTCAAGAAGTGTTCAATGTTATTGTTACATCAAGAAACACTACTATGTTACACAATTAGGCAAACATGTTATTACTGACACCGTGACACTCTGACAAATAACAACCTCATTTCACCTACAATATTCAAGCTGTTGTCTGACATAATGTAATGCTACGCATGATCAATTAGCTCTCTATTCTATAATCTATTGATAGAAACTGATGCAAATTACTGTTCACGTGCTTGTGTTTAACTTTTTCATTAAAAAATGTTGCTATTTTTAGAAAGGATACATTGTCACTGATAAATCTGGTTTCTCTTTCTCTCTCTCCGCCTCTCTCTCCACCCACCTCTCTGGCTTCACCTCCCTCTCTTTCTATTCCATTGTTTTGTTTCGGTTTCGTGGGGAGAGGGGGGTCTAAGATATATGCGTTCAAACTTCAAAATAGTGTAAAAGTTTTACTTCCTTGTTTTTTTTACAAGATGCAAGACCTTAGTTTTATTGTTAACTTGTTTCACTCAAAGATGTCTATTAATGTTGGATATTTCAAACCGCTTCAAACCCTACAAAAATATAAATAAATTAAGCTTTTTTTGAAGAAGCCTAGACGTTATCCGACTTACCTCTTAAACAGAGAAAATAATTTGCGTATGATCAAGGAAATCCATTAATATTATATGGATTGGTTTGTTTATAATCATTGCAATAACAAGATACCAAATGTTATTTCTGCTGTTGTGAGCCATTCTAATGTTTTTAATTACTCCATCATAACTCGTTATAGGAATTTATTTAAAGTAGCGTATCATCACAATCAGCACGGTAAATTGCTTATTAACAAAAACATTTACAATCTATGGCAGTCTCTGTCTCAATGTGTTAAATCTGCTAAGTTTCTAAAGTCGTTTCCATGTAAAATCAAGGATGATCTTCTCAACAAGTACATGTAAAGATGTTGACTTTAAACTTTGTTCTTTAAATACCATACTCTTTTCTTTCCTCTCTGAAGTTTCTTTCCTCTCTGAACTAAATTTTAAGTGTTTCTTTGTTTTTTATATCTACTTGGTCACTAGCTGAGATGTTTTGCTATAGTCCTTAATATGTGAAAATAATTTGCGTATGATCAAGGAAATCCATTACTATTATATGGATTGGTTTGTTATAATCATTGCAATAGCAAGTCCTTCATAACATATACTGTATGCTAAGAATACTCTCAGATATACATTTGCGTAGGTGATTGTTGTACGTCACTAATTTATCTATATGAAAATATTTTAGAAACTTTTTCATACTATTTTTCGCTTTGAGATCCAGCTATTGTAAGGTATAATTCCCTGAACACTTGGTCTTTAGCATAACTGATGAGACATTCTAGTCCAATATAATGGACACAAACTCAACCGTGCCAAGAACTTGTACTTCGACCAGCAGGACTCTAACGTGTCAATACTTTGTAATAGGTAATGTAATGAATGTTGTAGATTATAATATACACTGCACGGTCCAAACGTCGGCTGTTAACATACATATAGCTATAGGGCGTTTCTGGTCCAGCCCTTTTCTCTGGAATGGTAAACAAATACGTATGAAATATTTCACATGCAGTTTTGGGAAGTTAAAAAAGTTAATCGATTGCATAAGGTACGGCATAATTACTGTTCGTCCAGGGGGCCAATCGAATCGAGTTAATGCTATCACCGAGACAAACCATTTGCTGAAGGCCAGGGCTTTTTCTTACCATAGAACCGTTTTGAATGAGCCTCGGGATAGTGTAATTAATCTAGTGTTAGGCATGGTCAATTATTTACCTCTTCAACTTTAAAACTAACATATGCCTGCTGTACAAAAAGTTCTGTTCTAATATAGTAAATGTATTTTCTTAGCATAACCACAGAAGCTCCATGAGATTCGATTCCATGCACATGGTGATTGTATAAAACCTGTCTTTTTTTAACGCCATTTAAATTTGCTATGTGCACGGTTATGGTTATAGGCCGGGGCACGTGGGGTCTCCCACTATCAACTTCCTTTCGTTGCGCCGCTGTGAGTCGTACGGTACAATAGTGAGATAAAACAGTCACAGAACAATGAAATGGAGTATTTTATTGTTTTTACAGTTTCTCTGGTTTCGGTTTGAGATCTAATTCAACTATTTTTTATGATTACCTTTAACAGAACCGAAATCTACAAGGAGTTGGGCACAAATGTAACCAAATTATTGTATTTGACCAAAGAAAATTCTCCAAAAGGTCGTAAATTGAGATATTACGTATCTACGAAGGGATCCTTTGATACATCGTCAGTGTACGATAAACTACCAAAGGTAAGAGAAATAGACTGAGAGAAAAGACCTGGAAAAATATGATCAACAATCAACCCCTTCCATAACCAACGTTTTTTACCATAAATAATAATCATATACCCATACATCATCAACAGGTAGTAACTAGTCGCAGATTGTGGTATTAATGATTTTTGCAACAGGATATTATACACGGGAGCTGCTATGACCTGGAAATTGTTCACAATTTAATAGGTGTGGTAGTATGCTAGACTATATATTTAATGTGACCCTTAGTGATCCTTAGAATATCAATCGATGGATAATCAATGTCTCTAACTGATGTCTTCATGGTCTGATAAATATTTCTTCCTCTGCAATACCCTGAAGTCGGGCATGGGTACAAAGGATCGACAGACCATAAAATGTATCCTCTAAATTTAACAGTGTATGGTAGTAGGCCTGTAACGTACAGTAATTGGTAGATATTGGTAGATGTGGGTTCTGGCCACTTTCAGAATTGAAGCACTGACAATTAAGTTCTGCACTTGCAATGTTACTAGCTATGATGAAGAAGTAACACACTAGTCTGTTCGTTTGACTATCAACTTTCTTGTCAATATAAGTGTCATATTATATACCTTTGTAATATTTCTTTAAATTATGTGCCTGGAAAGTAACTTATATGTAAACTATTGCTTGACTTCTGTGTTCCTCGATCCTGGTACTCGAGTCGTGTGTAGGAAACTTCGAAGAGGTTTTGTGTTTAAACATGGTCATACATGGTCATGAGTATACGAAACTACCAAAGGTAACAGAAATATTTAAGGGATAGTCTAAGTAGATTTTAAAATATCGACAATCGGTTAAAACGAAGATTATGCACAAAATGTGCTGCACTTAGTCAACATTGATTATAATTTGTGAAGACTCTTTGCCATCCAGAAGAAATAAAAACAAGAGCATCAATGATGCAGTATCTCAATACTGGAAGTTTTAATTTTGATTCCTAATTTCAAATCTTTGCTCTGTCTCTACAATTATCAATATCAATCATGGTACAACAAATATATAACTTGCATTTTTGCTACTTTGCCACGAACAGTCTCTGCAGGTTACACTTTATCCTGCTAGTCTTGCCTTTAGCGCTCATTGCCTGTTAGTCGAAAGAACGACGTTGCAAGGTTTAGTAATGTCATAGAATATTTAAGAACTTGTTTTTCATGTGGTATCCTTCATCTTAGGTCAGTCTCTGTTGGACTTTTTGGTCATATAGTTGATGTCAATGACAACAGCCAAATTAGAAGAGGCGAACAACTCGACCATATTCTTGATGCCTGCCTTGAGAGCTAGGCCTATTGACCTACTGTATGTTACTGTAGACTGTAGTGGTGACTACCATCAAAACTGTGTCCACTTCTAGATATCAAAACAACCCACGTTTTTCCATCTCAATTTTTCGGACATGAAGATTTCATGGATTTATGACTTGGAAAAAATAATGTAAAAGAAGATTACAAGTTTTTATATGCAAGTGATGGGTGGCCTCCTCTTCCCCTAATAGCCACCTCAGTTCCTCTCCATTTTGTTATTTTATTTTAATTCTTTGTACATTTGATGTCAAACAGTACAGGTTCAAAAGAAAGCTAAACATACTTCTTATAACCTTATACATCTTAGGCCTATATCCTTATAAATAAAACATAACCTTATACAATTTTTATAGTCTTATCAAAGTTGTGATGCTATGGCCGGCTCCTCTTTTATACGTACCCATCAAACAAACTTACCCTGGTCCTTCCTAGGAAAAGCTGTCTGAACACCAGTACAATGCTAATGTGGCTATCACTGAAAGCCTAATAGGCCTAGTGGCCTATATATATATATATATATATATATATTTTTAAATTGCACTAGGCCTACAGTAAGTAGCCTTCAGAAATACAAGAATGTGTATACGTAATTATACAAAATACATGAAGGGCAATCAAACAAACTTATCATGGCCCTTGCTCTGAAAAGCTACCTGAACACCATTATAGTGTTCAACCGATTATGCATAACAGAAAATACCGATTACTGATTATTTTTTTCATAATCGTACCGATTCCGATTATTTGAAAATGAGAAAATATCCCGTTTATACGAAATCGGCAATAAAGTTTGACAGAAACAATTATTGTTGTGATTTTCCCCAGTTTCCTTTTGCTTCGTTGTTATACAAGGCTCTAAGGTATCATTTTGTATGTACCAAATTACCTCTGGAGTTTCTCGGAAAGAATTTTTTTTTTTTTTAAATTTCCAAAATACGGAGATATGACATCCTACCTAGTCAGCACTGTGCTAAGCGAATGGCCTAACCACCTCGACGTGAATGTCACCTGTTAATGGCTTGAAATGGGCTACGAATAGTTACTCAAAATATCCATCTCAAAAAGTATCTCAGACAAACCATCCATCTGCAATCTTTACCAAAGTGTAAATTTTAATGACATATTGCCTTCATTCCGACATTATTTTGCACTTATTTTCAGTATTATACCGTTTATGAACAAATAGAAATGTTACGAACTTGAAGTTAAACATACCTATTCGTTACCTATATAACTCCATTCAGGTTCAATTAGAATGTGTAAGCTTAGGCCAATCAAACTGAAAAGCAAATTGTACCATCGTAACTTGTTTAAAATTACTCTAAAATGTAATACCAGATTGATGTAAAGAAATAATAACAACTAGAAACTACTCCAATATAAAATATAACATTCCCTCTATAAGACATATCACTTACATTACCTTCCAAACAAATGCCGATTTCCAGAAAATTGAAAGTTATAAACTAAGCTACGCAATTTTTTTTTTTTTTTTTTGCAAACCGATGGTTAGGCTACATTTCCCATTGACTTAGTGTGGTTGTTAGGCTAACATGTGGTCGAAGATTGCAGTTTCCGTGGATATTTTTAGTTTTTATTTGCGACACAACTAGAGCGAATAAACAGATGTCAAGTTTAGATTTCCATGCAGTTGATTTAGTGTGAAGTAAGGCTACTATGTGGTCGGAGATTTGTGAGGATTTTAGGTTATTTTCGCTGGTACTGCAGGCCGTAATTTACCACGGGAAGTTCCCGGTGATTGTGCGCGACCCTCTCGCACTGCTTCAAATTTTGATGCGGGGTGAGAAAACTGTTTGCGCGATTCGCGATGCAACTGCAATTCCTAGCTAAAGCAAACGCATGTCACAATTAATTTTACACAGACACCTGATATAAAGAGGGCGATTTTTTTATATTTCATTTTTCTTTTTCGCACTCGTAATTGTGCTTTAGGAGGGCTTTTTAGCACTTGCGAGGGCGAATCGCCCGTTGCCCCCGCTTATTTCCTACCCTGTCCAGCACATTCCTGAATTCGCGAAATTGCTATTGCTGCTATGCTTACTGTGCCAAGAAATATGCAGCCAATAACCACGAAGGAAGCAAAATCGGCGACCCTGGCAGCCTAATTTGATGAAAGTATACACTGTGAAAGACGTATAGGGGGTGCCTTTTTTTAATATTTCGTAGTAAAAGAACAAACCTAATTCATCAGTTGATATTTTCAACTTCCATATGTTTTTGAATAATGATATTTTCACCTTCCATATGTTTTTGAATAATCGGTATGACATAACTGGTATTCCACGTAATTTTTACCGATTCCGATTATGTACCGATTATGCAATATTCGTACCGATTCCGATTCCGATTAGGTTAATCGGTTGAACACTACACCAGTACTATCCTTAAATGGATGTTACGTAGAATTCAGCAGTACAGAATGTAATTAGCATGCAATACACTAACACCTCGCGTACCTAACTACAGAACAGAAAATTGTTCGCGAGGGTAGCCATTTTCGTATATCTAACATGTAGCTGTTATGAGTCATAGCCAATCTGCTACAAAACAGACTTGGGGGCGGGGCTTAATCATCAAAAACGGACCTTTTTACTAAAAGTAGGGGCGGCAGCTCAGTGTTGTTTTAAGAAAGAAAAATCATTTAAACATCAAATAAAGCAAATAAAAGCCATTAAATGTCATATACATGTAGTAAAATTCTTATTAATACCTACCTGTAAACAACAAATGGAAGTTTAAAATTTTAATAAAATATATAATACATAGGACCCTATCTTAGACGATACCACTGTTGAAAGACAGTTCTATTCTATTCTCTTTCATAAAACATAAGTTTTGGAGCGTGTGCAAAACAGGTCTGCCAAAGTGTACGTGTTTTCAGTCCAAATTGGCCCGATTTGGACATAAATCGGTGAAAAAGTCACAGAATGAGATACAATTCTGGAATAAAAAATAGTAACTTTTGTTGGTCTATATGATATATTCTTGCTCTGGAAATTCCAGAGTAAAAGAACTTTGTTTGAAGACGCTGAAAAATTTTTAAGAGAAGAGAAAGTCCCACTTACTGTTACAATATCTCTATACATGTAATGTATTGAGATAAAAATTAATACAGCTGAATGTAATCTCCAGGACGGTATCCTCATGTGTCCTGCAATGCAATCAATTCGGTTAAAAGCGCAAAAGTCAACCTTTCAACGTACAGAGTGAAAACATCACCTTCTTAGACCCATATTTGAGGTAAATAGCAATTAGCAAATGTAGCTCTTTGATTTTAAGGTTCATTGAAATCCATTGTATATGTTTGTGTGCCTTCATATGATCTTAGTCAGATCTGGTTTTCGGATAACATTTAGTAACAGAAGTAAAGCACTTTTAGGCAAGACTTTTGACAGTTTTCTTGTCACCAAAGTAATGACCCAATTATAGTTCGGAGCACTTTGAAAGCGATTTAAATACAGGCCGTTATAAATACGGCTTGTACTGGTTCGAAACCAGAACTTGTCATATGCCCGTCGAAAATGAATAGATAACAACTGCATTTTATATATATACAATGTCATGTGATGCATTTTAATATGACGTATAATTAAATACCTTCATCGATCTTCAATTTAGTTAGCCCATCTTAACTGCAAAAAAAATATTTATCCCCTAATTCTTGTTCCAAACACCATCCCGTTTTGAATTAGATGTGTGTGTGTGTGTAGCATGTCTACACCATAGAAAGCTTTCATATATTCTTAATTCAGTAACTCAATATTTTATACTGTTTTTTTTATTGCTTCCATATCTGTATTCATATTATCTTTTTCATGTTTAGAACTCTACATTTGATAGACTAAACCGGTGTCACGTGATAGGAAACAGTGGTTCTCTCCTACATTCTAATTGTGGCAAACAAATCGACGACGCTGATTTCGTGTACAGGTAAGGTAGTTGGTATATATCTATATAAGCTAATTGTCAGTAGTACTCAAATGTAGTGACTACTCTGTGACCATTTCGCTATTATTCACATTGCTGACATCGGCGCTTTGGCTCAGCTGATCTAAAGAAAAACAGATAACAAGATAAAAAGAACAATAAGGAAGTATGGCCACAAACAAAAGTTAAAAATGGGAAAATTAAAGGGAAATTCCCGTTCCATTTTTGTAGAGGGGGGGGGGGGGATAATTAAAACATCACAGCAATCAATATGACACAATAAAGTTTAATTAATAAAAATTTGAGAAAGGAATTAGCACAAATTAGCACTGTTAACGTTTTAATGATGAAAGACGTAGTGATATTTCTTTCGTCTTGCCTGACGTTAATGTGACTATACCCGAATGAGATGTCAGTGCTTTAAGAAGCAATTCATAAAAGTTAGAAAGGAAGTTGACTGTGGATCCGATAAAATTCCTCGTTGGGCATTTAAATATTCTTCCAATGATTTAGCACCCATTTACACGATCATTGTTCCAAAAACGTTCCAAATGTGATACCCTGTCTGTAGCAAACTGCTTTAACTTCTCAAATTCTAATATATTCAGATGACTGATGATTTAAGATCAAACGAACACGTTTCTGTCTCAAAGTACATACTGATGATACTGTCATAAAGTGGAAATTGCTAAACATGATAATAATGAATTGAATTGAATTGATAATAATGAATTGAATTATAGTTTCATAATTATAGTTTCATAATTATAGTTTCAGATTATGAGCAATGAAAAGAATTTAATATGTTACTTTATTTGATATATCTCTTCAGCTCCGTTAAGCTACTACCGTAGTGCTCCCTGTTTGGTTGCAAATAAGTTGAAGTCCGTCTGTCTTCTGAAGATTTTGTAAAATATCTTAATTTCAAAATGTAATATTTAAATTCGTGAAAAGAACCGCACTCACATCAGGCTAAATATGTTTACTGTAGATTAGTATTCGATATATGTATATATATGGAATATATATATATATTATATATATATATATATATATATATATATGTATATATATATATATGTATATATATATATATTTATATATATATATATATATATATATATATATATATATGCGTGTGTGTGTGTATAGATGTAACCACACACATATATACACAAATATGCATAAAATATATTTGGTTCATTTTCCATCTCATTTATTGCTTAATCTTTTGGTGTTTTACCTCGAGATATCAATCAATTGTCTGAATTGACAAATATACATAATATACAAATTAGAAACCTCAACACCTTCACAAATGAAAATTCAAGATTCTAAACTAAAGCATATTAAATTACACAGTGAATGAACATTTGCTGGAAAGGTAAACTACGGAAGTCATCGTTTCGTTTACATAGAATATGTATGTGCGTGTGTGTGTGTGTGAGTATGTATTTTAGATCCCTTCTATATATCGAAAAATGGATGCGACAGTAAATTGTATTACTTAGTTTCTATTTGAAACTAAAATAGTTTGCATACAGTATGAAAAAGTTCTAGTTCTTAGTTTCATATAAAATCCAAATTCACATATTACAAATTAAGGTCAAAGTTGTTTCTAAAACATGTTACAGAAGTGGTTTGCCAAAAGATCTGAGTAACTGGACAGGACCAAAATATGTTAGAGGGCCTCATCCTCGGGATAACAAAATGTACACACGGGTTGTCTTTTAGTTTAATTTTATGTAAATAAAAAAGAGTTGGTACCAATAGTTCTATGAATAAATATTAAATGGCTTTCGTATCGCTAACAGCAAAAGGAAGCATGAACACATTCTTTCAGTTGCCATTGAAATTACCAGTTTGTTTCCACTTATAGAGACAACTCTGTAGAGCATACGTTTTGGTTTAAGAAGGACGTTATAAGTAACGTTAATAGGGGTGAGTTAATTATAAAAACGTATCAAACGATAAACCTTATCAGAACAGCTTTATTATGCATTACATGGTTTCCACTCCCTGTGGATTGCCGCTAAAATTTCATAATTAAAAGTATAACGGGAATTTCAAACTTTGTAGTGAATGCAGTATAGGTAACGGTATTACCATTAAAGAAATACTATATATAAGCTTTCGACATTAAAATATATCAGAAAATTATATCGTTATTACTTTTTATATATGAACTGTTCACATCATATTGATGAGAATAATGATCTGGAGGCCGACCAAGTACAGGATACCTGATAACTAACAGGTGTTTGAAATGTCAACATCATATTTTGAGAATTTGAGCCCTTTGAAAAGAAATTTAACTCCATATCTTTTTAAGGGCTACGTTATAAAGTGTTTCCCTGCTTCCCAACCTCTCAACTAAATAAAGTTTTACCCATTTACATTTTAGACTTTTTGAAAAAATAACCCTATGTCGACCATATTAAGTCCTTTATTGCAATGTTGGTTCAATAACACCGATCTTTTAATTTTATGGGCTTAATTGACCAAATAAATTTGTAGAAAAGAGTATCTAACTATATAAAAAAGATTTTGGGGGTCAGGTAATAACGACAATTAATAGACTAGCTGAGAAACCTTATCGATCGGTGTCAGATTTTTGGGAAGATTGGAGATTCAAAACATTTTAATACGAGAAATTTTCGCTAAGTAATTTAACGTAAAAAAGTCTTCTTGATGATGCGTAAATAATATTTCCTAGGTACGTATTAGGACCATCACTAATCCTTAAAAGAAAATTGCGAAAATAAGTGACAGGATTAGGGAGAAGAGGACCTCATGGCAAATCATAAGACTTATCTAGATTAACTATCATACCTGAGACTTTTGAATACCTATTGAATACTGAAATAACTTCATTTATCGAGTTTTTGGAACCATCAGTAATCATAACAGTATCATCAACGTAATCAATAATCTTTAAGGTTCGATCACTGATTGTAATACCTTGGATTAGTAGATGATCTATAGGCTGATTCATTCCCTGGTTCCTCATTAAGATACTTTTAATTAACGTGACCTGTATATAACCTTAAGTTAAGTATCACTCGTAGTTACAGTAATTGATTTTACCGAAACAATTAAAACTGTACAGAATGGTTTAAAGGTAGGTGATTGAACGAGAATTATATTTGATATAAACATGAAACGACGCTATTTTTCCATTTATCTACCTGGGTACAGAAGTTAATTTCATAATTTTGCTGTTGCCATTCCGTAAAAGGAAAATTGGGAGCCTATCCCGGAACGAACATCTCAGGCTCATTTTTAAATTATTTGAAGAAGGGGAATTACCTCTCACAGACAAAAATGATTGGCTCTATTTTATTACGCACTACTGTGTGGTATACAGTAGTACCCAAAGGTTACAATGGAATGTGAGGTAGATAGTTTCGTTCAGTCACCTGTGGAGTCTCTAAAACCTTTAAAACGGTCTGAGCTTGTACAACTGTGAGAATACTTAACAATTAAAGTAAAATCAGCGGACCGTAAAGCTACTGTAAGGAGAGTGTTGATTGGAACTCTGATTGACAAACACAATTTTTGAGTAATTTCTTTAAGAAAGTGCTCAATCTCTTTGTCTTGCTCAGGTTAATGCCGACCAAGACATCAAATAAATCTATTTAAGTTGGAATTTCCAGAGAAAGAGAAATAGAGATGCAACTTGAGATAGGCCTAGAACGTGAAATTTAATTCCGAAGAACTAGAATTGATGTGACAATCCTCCCCAAGATCGGCATTTGCCAAATTGAAGAGTTAGCCAATTTCCTATAGTGGCCTGCAGGTCAATGGGCCCTGTTCCTGCAGAATTCATTGACTGAACAGACTCAAGAAATGTATGTTCCCTTGTCAATATAACAGCCTTCTATCTATGCTGTGGTAAAAGAAACTATTCTTAGAGCATATCAGTTAGTTCCTGAAGCCTTTAAAGAGGTCGGGACACGGTCATACGTCAATCATTGGAATGAAATATTTGGACAATTTGATAGACAAATTCTTTTGTTAAAAAACCGTTATTTTCGTGTAGAAAATATCAAATGAAATAACAAACTATGACGCAATCTGAACCCGGAAGTGAGAAAAACATATTTTGCATGAACGACGCTACGCTGACATCATTATTCACTGTGTGTTAACGCGTTTTCATCAACTTGAAATCAATTACATAACTAAGCACAAAATTGATCAGAAATGTCTCAAAATTCCGACGAGAATTCAGAGGAAAAAGAATTGCGCCTGTCCTACTCTTCGTCGAGTTTTGATGAAAGCGAAAATAGCGATGATGAAGAAGAAGCATTTGGTTTGCAACCATACTAATTCGAGCCAGTGGCAGTTGCGAGAGGTGGTGCAGAAGGAGATTTGGGAGACAAAGCTCCGGCAGTTCCTGACATTGATAGGCTCCAAATTGACGTTAATGAATGGTCAGTACATGATTTAATGTATTTTGTTTAAATGTTCCACATTTATATGTTTCTTATGAAAAAAACCTCTTATCGAGTCGTTCCGTTAATTTCGTGCAACTACTAGAGACTACAAGTACTACATCTAGTAATCCATTACCGTACAACTTACAAGTTCTGTTTGATGTAGCTTAGGGCATATTCAATGAAATTATCATAGGACAAAGCAGTATCATTTTGATAGGAAATAAACGGATAGGAAAATTAGTTCAGGTAAAATATAACAAGTAATTTGACAATGCAAAAATATTTAATCAAACACTAACAGTGGGTCTAGGCTAGGCTCATACTGGAATTTTTGCACTCAATATTTTCTACATCATCTATTTCAGTTGCGCCCACCATACCCAGCAGAAAATAGGAATACTGGATTAATTGTCTTTTTGAAAAATGACTTTCAGTTCTTTCCCAATCTAAGGCTTACATTTTGTATGGGATTGTGGTACAAACCAATAAACATATTACATAGTGTCAATTATTGTCTATACCTAACCAGTTATTCAAAACTTGTTGATGCAGTTAAAAATGGTCTTATATTTGGTGTCGTATGAACTACATGAAAGCCATTTTTTTCTATGACATTTGTTTTCGACTGTAATTTGCAGGTGCACCTGTGAAAATTGTACTGCAATGCCAACAGCAGTAGAATGCAAGTGTTGCAGGGAGATTGAAGAAGTGAAAAACAAAGTGGACAGCCTAGAGGATGATAGTGTGTGGTGCATAATCCAACACCCAAGCTTTCAAAGTGTATGTCTGGACATTTATTTCATTGAAACAGCATATCATGACTACCGGCAACAATATGGAGAGCTGCAAGAAGAACATTCACTCATGTAAGTATAAGGTAGTGTACCTACATAATTATAAAACCTTTAATTAAAGTTGGGTACTAAAAGATATGTGAAGACAATATTTTAGCAGGATTTACAGAATGTAGAATTGCCAGATATGTCTGTAAATCAGATTGGAAATAATTTGTTTCATATTTATTTCAAATTTGTAATGTAATATGAAAAAAGGTGAATACTGAATACCATCAAACTATTAGGCCTATAAAGCCGGTGCTATTCCCTGGTTTCAATGACGCAAGTGATATAATGTTGTTTGTGCAAGGACAGAACACAGATGACTCAGACAATGAAGTAAACTCATAGCCTCTTGCTTGGAAGACCGACTCATCAACTCAATACAGTACCTACCTGTACCTGGAACAGGGAATAGCATATGCATACATGTAAGTGCAGAGAAAATGGGCCATTTCCCCACTCTTCAGTGTCTGCACCTTTGTCTGGGGAGTGTTTGAAAAACTCTACTAAGAAGTTAGAAATAAATCATGTTAAGAAGTGAAACACTCCATTTTGAGTTTTTTTTCACAATGCATGTTTTGTTTTCAAATCTTATTTACAGATTTTGGTTCGTTGCCAATTGGAAACATTCAATTCAATGGGCTTGATTCAGTGTTTTGTAATAATGCATTTTCTTATATTTTATTATTTCCTTTTTTTTTTCTGACAGGCATTACAGATATGTTGCTTACAGGCAACTAGTCAGGTGGTGTTGGAGGTATCTTGGCAAAAAACACAGGGTGACCATTCCTGCTTGTGCAGTTACAAAGATTAGGGAGTGCTTCCCTTCAGCTGGGTATGTGGGGTTCCAGTACCCAGAACTGGACTAATTACCGCTTGCCGACACAGGGACAAATATCGTCAGCATGAAGCATCGCTTAAATGGCATTCAGATTTGCTGGCTTTAATTTTGCATTGTTCCCATGAAAGGAATATTCACATTATTTCATTTGTATAAAAATTGATTGGTGAAAACCCCATGTTTGTATATTATACAACAAACTATATAAAAAATGAATGAATTAAAAATAATGAAGAAAATAAATTATTTCTTTGTCATTTTTCTTATTTGATTGATAAAAGTCATACACATTAAACATCCATTATTTCAAACTTTGTTACATTTCTGGTGATGGTAATAGTCTCTTTCTAAAGCACTCATTCCAATCTTCAACAAAAGTTTTATGAAGTGACTTTCATAATACATCCCAAACAGCCATGCATTCATCCTGAGACTAGATGCTGAAAAACCTATATGCAGGTGTAGCTGGCCAAAAACACAGTGACCAGGCAAAACTACATTTTTAGGTTTTGGAAAATGACAAGTGGCACCTTCCCATGAGGGTAGGGTCGGTTAACTCTGAGATCGTGGGGACAACTTGAAAAGGCGGGACGCTCACACAAAAAATAAACATATTAAGGCAAAATAATTGGTTTACTATGCACATGAATCGTGCATTAAAAGCAATGAGGTCACTTAAACAAGAGCTGTTACGTCTTGTAAGAAATCCACTGAATGTATAGGAAAATACGGTTCCTCTACTCTAACACTGTTGTTATTATAAGAAATTATGTTGATCTTGTGCACAACCATCTCAACTTATCCTTCCTCTGTTCTCCTCTTACTATGCAAACTTGGCTTATAGTATCTCCCCCTTAACTTTTTCCCCTACTATCATACCCTATTCATTCCATCCCATAATTCCTAAAATACATCCCATCATTATAAGAATACATCCCATATTGTAAGAAAACATCCCATATTTTAGTGTATGGAAACTCACTGAAAACCAATCAAACACAAAGTTTGATCATTGAATATTCATAAACCGTTTTTAAAGTCAGGTTTTTAAAGAGAAAGGTCACACAGGGCCACCTGACCTCAAACTGTTGCCCTGTAGCAGTTAGCCATGAAAGTGAAAATTTTGGGAAATCCTCAATCTACCAATGTAATACTTAATCATAGTCAAATGAATAAAACAAAGTAAGAAAATGAAAGGAAAAGATCAAATGAATAAAAACAAAAATAGGAAAGTGATAAACATTAACAACAACAAATCATAAAATAGGCTTTGCTCTGGTTACACAGGCAGTATCTTGCTTGTAAAGTATTGTGACCTCAGTTATCAAAATTTATATGCAACTGAATACTGAAATTTTACATTAAATAGAAAAGAAAAATGCATATCAACAACCCTTCCCTATTGTTGACTGGTTTTCTTGAACCTGGCTTTCTGCCTCTGTAGAGCATCTTGCTTGGTTGGTTTGCTGATACCGACTTGACTTGGCTGTAGGCATATGCCTAACGTCATGCTTAGGCCTAGTACTACTACTGCTAGGATCTTGGAGAGAAAATAACTGTAGCTTCGTATTTTTCGTGAAATTGGCTCTTGCCGTAGGCTGTCGTGGTGAAATCGTGTATTTCTTAGGGGTGTCCGAACTTCGCAGTGTTCCGAACTTCGCAATACTGACTATAGTACTTGTACTTGTAGCGCTTACGGATGGCTCCACTAGATCGGTCGTTTGTTTCCGTTTGATTGTGGGGTACTTTCCGGGCAAGAGTACCCTTCCCCTACTCTCGCCAAGTCAAAATCGTACCTTTGATTCATGCGTTGAATCGAAACGTTCTTACTTCTTAGTGGTTCAAAACGGTCACTATAGAGCTATAGTCTGAACACGCAAAGTCAGACCGACTGTTGTGCACAAACTGAGTCCATTTTCTACGGATTTTAGAATCTTTCGGATATCTATGAAGGCTGATTCCTGCTCTTTTGGCCTTTCTGCAACCACCAACAACACACCGAACCGGCATTTTTGCTCGCAAAATAGGTATAACTTAACAAAATTCAGTTTCGTAAAGACTAGCACTTGTTTACCTCTGAACGTATAGGCTTATCTACCGCGTCCCGACGCCGTGTACAGACAGTGCATGTCATACTAAACATCGTTCATGCAATGACGTCATTGAGTCTGAAGGTTAAAGTGCTTATTTTTCGAGCAACGGTGGGACGTTATTTTTTTCATTTGTACACGAAAATAACGGTTTTTAGCAAAAAAGTTATATATTTGTCTATCAAATGATCCAAATATTTCATTTCAATGATTGACATATACCCGTTTCATGACCTCTTTAAGCAAAATTTCATTCGTTAAGGCAAATAGTGCTTGTCGAAGAATTTCAAAAGAGTGCAACCCCCCCCCCCCCGCCCCCGAAATCAAACACATTTAGATTATTAAGCTTTAGATGAGCAAAAGGCTCCAACACTTGAAAACGTTGCTGTGTTTGCAGATGATTATTCTTTAACACATAAGAGGGTATTTAGTAAACTAAAGACATGAACTCCAAAATTTCAAGACAAAGCAAGTAAATATTACAATAGGGACCATGAAAACCAGGAAAGATCTCACTACGAGTCCCAATGAAAGAAAACGTAAGGACGCATCTTCAAGCCTTAAGTGTGGCTATTGTAAGAAAGTGGGTCATACTATGGCTGATTGTTGGAACCTCATGAAAGGGAAAAGAAAGTCCTAGACAAGGGAGTTCAACCACGCTAGCCCACGTGCGTCAACTGTCGAAGGGAAATATTACTGACGAAAAGTCCAAACCTAAAGAGCAAAACACTGAGCAAGTGGGAGAAGAATTTGAGCCCTTCATTTAAAAGTGTATCACTTCTAGGTGACAAGGGTACACCACAACCCATTACAATTTCAAGGGGGAAAGGGAGCAAGCCTCTCAGTAGTTATGGAGAGTGCACTACCATTCTCTACCGGAAGCTGTACAGGTTCCTATATTTCAGTTGCGGGTTAAAGAATGTAAGCCCATTATGTTCCCTTTCACAAATTGTATTTAGAGCTTGAAACTGGGCCAGTTGAGATAGGTGTTAGGCCTAATCTCTCTGCTAAAGGCGTTACACTATTGTTAAGCAATGACCTAAGGGGATCAAAAGTATTCCAAGAATTAGACTTTTGTGAAAAGCCGAGTGAACAAAATGAAACAGAGCTCATGGTACAAGAAATTTCAGGTTTATTTCCAGCCTGTGCTATCACTCGAGCTATGACTGAAAGACTAGAGGAAAAACATCTTCTGACTGCTACTTATATTTAAGTGACACCTTTATGGCTCACCTTGATGAAAGTGAAATGTCTCCAGGAATCAACCAGTAGAGGCTTACGCTGTCCACCAGAGAAAAAAAAAACGTGGAACAGTTTGACTAGCGATTGTTGCATGAATGCGATTGGGCATGGATGGACTCTGATCTCTGAACATGGCATTGAACAGGGCTTTTTCTATATTGACATTCCGTAACAATGGTTACATGTTCTAGCTCAGTATAACCCACCAATTCCATATTTCGATTATTCTGCTTTTCAGATGTAACGCAGCACCATTGAAACCTTTTGCCGCCGACGCAGGAAATAAAAGCAATATTACTTCATTTAACCCATCCATATTTGAACAAAGGTTTGTAAATTAGCCTATTTGGCACTTTGTTAAGGAAGTACAATTACGTTTCACTTGTATAAGCAGGTGCGTATCCAGGGGGGGGGCGTTGGGGGCGCGCGCCCCCCGGGTAAGAAAAAGAGGAGAGAAAAAAAAGAGAAGAAAAAAGGAAAAAAGAGGGGAAAAAGAGGAGGAGGAGAGGAAGGAAGGGAAAAGAAAAAGAAGAAAGAGAGAAGGAGAAAAGGAGGGAGTAAAAGAAAAACGCGAAGACACCGGGAAGAGAAAGAGGAACAGTGACATCATTACAGCGCTGAAGGGTAGCCAGTGTCGGATCAATGATTTCGTAAAAGTGTGCCTCACCCTACCCCTTACACCGATAACTCCATTTTTTTGACGTTTCCATTTTCCTCTCTCACTAATGATCTATATATATATATACTATATATGGTCTATCATAACGCGTGTGTAGAATTGTGCTATGAAACCAACTGTGGCTGGTCTCGAACTCGACCGTGTCGTCGGGGAACATGACGCATTTTGGGATGGGGGCGACCGCCCCCCCCCCCCATTCAGCATTTTTTTAAATGATATCGCTAAGTAATTTCAAAATAGAAAGTGCTTAGATGCAACTTACAAGGCCTGGGAAGTGTCATTTCCAGCGATCTGGGAGACATTTTCGACCAAAATTTGCTTGTACGCTTCGCGCTAACAAATGGTCCTGGGTAGTGCCATTTCCAGCGATCTGGGAGGCATTTTCGGCCAAAATTTTCTTGTACGCTTCGCGCCAACCTATGGTGGCGCTACGCTTAGATAATTTGCCTACAGGCTTCGCCCCTCCCTTGGCAAATTCCTCGCTACGCGCCTGTTCGAATTTGTAACGCAAACAGCAGATATCACATCATATCAGTGAGCATGAAAATGGCGTTCCGGGATGAAAAGCCTCAAAACTGTCCGACTTGCCTGAAAAAATAACCCAAAATTTTCGCGCGCGAAGCGCGCGTTCAACGTGTCAATGTCAATATCATATAAGCAAGCATCGGTTATTACATCTCATGCCATCATGTACCGTACGGTCCGTTCAAATTGCGCAGTATACCGCGGGATGCTAATGTAAACAACGACATGTCTCATGTAGATGTATAAAAAGCATGGAGGTCCAATTATGTCAAAACTCTCTTTTACATTAGTAATGGTGAATTAGGGGCTGCACCCCCGCCGCGCAGTGGCGGAGCGTCCATACGGTCAGGGGGCGGATGCCCCCCCCCCCTGACGGACTCAAATGGACTGCTGGCGCCTTTTTCAGCTCTTTACCACTTTTTACTTATTCTAGATTATTGACTTTTTTATTGCGCTCTCATCTTTGTCACATTTTGTTGGTGTAATTTGGCGATGACACCTTATTCTTCGTTTATCTGCAAATTAGCCAGGCCCGGAAAGGGTCATTTCCGGCGATCTAGGGAGTATCTTTACTCAAAAATTTTCTGTACGCTACGCGCCAACCAGTGGTGGCGCTCCGCTTAGATAGTGTCGAAAGCGCCCCTACAGACCATTCTCGCCCCTCCTGACCAATACCCCTAGCTCCGCCACTGCCGCCGCGCCTCCTACGCCTATGTGTGTAGTGTTCGCTCTCGGAAATATCTGCTATTTTTTCATTTCCTTCAACCAAGTTTTATAATAGCCGTTATAAGAGGTTTAATATTTGTACACCAATACATTAACTGTGTCTGAATTTTCGACAATTTCTGACCAACATTCTGCATCACACTTCCCTCTACTCGTGCAATTTTGACCGGTCTGTTAGGGGTTGAAGGAAGTTTTTCTATATTGGTTGTCCATAGATGAAATTTTGTACAACATTATGGGTATGTTTTGAAGTGAGTTTATTCACGAGAATTGTGAATTTTCAAATTCTGAACAAATTTGGGGCTTGGAACCTTGAAAAGTGGGGCTGACGGGTATTGTGGGCCGCGACGTAGAATCACCTACAAAAGCAAAGACCCACAGGAGATGCGATCAGGTCGAACATGACGTGTGCCGGGTTGACAATCTTCAAAAAGGTTATGGATGGAAAAAAATCTATTAGGAAATACTTGGTTCTCAGGCAAAAAGTGTACATCTGGTTGGTCATTTCAAGCCCGAGAAGTGCCGTTTCCGGTGATCTGGGGGGTATCAAAACCAGAAATTTTCTTGTACGCTGCGCGCCAACCGATGGTGGCGCTCCGCTTAGATAGTAATTCGCGCCCCCCGGGTTAGAAAATCCTGGATACGCGCCTGATAAGCATTCACTGATTACAGCTTTTGGCAGTAACTTCGCGTCCTAACCCAGTAAGTTTTTCCAATCATTATTTGTTCACTACATCTAACTTGTTGTAAAAAATATTGCTTGTTACTTTCGTCAATTTAAATGAATAATACTTCGACATCAGTCTTATTCGAGCGAAAAATATGCTAAACAGATAATATCTCAGTTAACTAGTTTTGTCCAAAACAGATCGAAACTTGTAAAATTAACACTTATATACATAGCTTTATCTTAATAAAGTTGACAAAGTGAAAAGGCCTGAGTGTATTATAATTAGCAGAAGACAAAAGAGGCATATGACACTTGCACGACTATTCAAAACGTATACGTAATTACGAATATTATGGGATCACCATGAAGTTATAAACCTATCAATATTACTTTTTCTAACGAGCTAGGTGGAACGTTACTTGCGTTTTAGTTTATAAAAACCTATCAATTACTTGTTCTAACGAGCTAGGTAGAACGTTACTTGGGTTTTAGGTTATACAAACCTATCAGTTACTTGTTCTAACGAGCTAGGTGGAACGTTACTTGAGTTTTAGGTTATACAAACCTTTCAGTTACTTGTTCTAACGAGCTAGGTGGAACATTACTTGGCGCGTTTTAGGTTATAAAAACCTATCAGTTACTTCTTTTAACGAGCAAGGTGGAACGTTACTTGCGTGTTCTTTTCCTCTTTTTGTACCTCTTGTAGATATCACGGCATATCTAACGAAACACACATCGGGAAGTTTTTAAAAGATATGAAACAGTACCACGGTTACTTGTGGGGAGCCTGCTTAAGTTTTGCGGGTTTTACAAAGGTGTGTAAAAAAGCAATGGACGCTTACAACATTACAGAGAACACTTTCATCCTAGGACATCCGGATCACTTCAAATACTTTAATGGCTTCTGGAAAAAACGAGGATACAAGGGTCGTCTGTCTACAGGTAAGCAGCTCTGCCATGTTAGAGAACTTGCCCCACACCACCCCGGAATTAACTCTACATTATCAGCACCTCAACACCATCTCCCCTTCCTTCATTCCTCCGCCTTCCATTACCCTTCCGCCAGTATATTTTAACCTATGTATGTTAAAACCATAATCTGCTTCTATAACTACAGTATACTGCTCAGTTAATAACCTCATATTTTGTCTCTCTTTTATCGTTTTTATTCAATATTTAGGTTTCTTTTACACTAGTGATGCTCTCAGTCGATGCAATGAAGTACATTTGTATGGATTTTGGCCGTTCAAGTCGATCTTTCAGAAGGATGGTCCTCGCAATATAAATTACCACTACTTCGATAATCTCCCCTTTCCCGGTACAACTAAAAAGTCTCCACATGCAATGAATGAGGAATTCTCTGTCCTTTTGCAACTTCATGCTTTTGGAATAATTAAACTACATTATGGTAAATGTGACTAATAAAGAGAAATTAAACCAAGATATAGTTTATCTAGTTGCAACCGTGATTGGAATCTTGAGCGACTGGGAACGGAGATCCGGTTGCCAATGGTTAAACCTTAAGTGTATGGGTCCCTTGGACAACTAGTTCAAACAGGATGACTTTTGGCAAACTGAGACACAATTCATCTAGCGAGAACACTTTCAATGCAAACCTCTCCAGCGTCCTCATGCCACTTTATTCACCTTACCAACCACCAACCACGATGGTCATGTGATGTGCTCCCTTGTAGCACTCAAATCGTATAGCACTCCTTGAGACCTTGAATGTGTATTCTATAACAACTAACGTCATGATCTCACAATTACCGCATTCTTTGTGAAGCTACGGGAATAGTGTATCTAGATAAGTCTTACATTTTTGTTTTTGAGGCGGTCAATAAACAAACATAAAAGCATATTCATATATCATTCGCCTTTTGTGGGCCGACGCTTTGGAACTCTGTTCCTATCGCTATATGTCTCTCTGTTTGTATGTACGTCAATCTATCTGTCTGTTGTATGTTTATCTACCTATATAACGTATTCTAGGTATACATCCAAAAACACCTTGCTATAGTTGTAATACAAGTGTGTGTGTTGAATGTGGAAAGCATATGACATGTTCTCAACAACATATACACCAACTGATATGAGATTGATACAAGAAGTTCAAGTAGACCATGAGGTAAGTGAAACTTCAAGGCTGATGGTACTTCAAAGTTAGTGTGGGTGTCTGAATATGGCGATCGATGTGCTTCTGGCGTTGTTAAGTGGGTGAAATGGATGGAATTATTAGGTTGTGACTTCGTCTAAACCGTAGAAATGAAACTAAAATAAACCATAATCCTACAGGGTAATTCCGACTGCTGCAGATAATAGTAAACTAAATGTTTTGTAAACTTAAGTCTTGCCCACACTGACCCCCATATTTGTAGGGCAGTCATGTGTGTGTGTGTGGGGGGGGGGGTCTTCTTCAAATTTGGTAATGTTTTGTAAATGCACACGGCAAAAGCTGAATAAATAATGTCTTCATGGCAATAAAGCTGTAGTTGCATTTTTCTACTTTAAAGTATAATACTAACTCAGTTATCAATAAAGGAGAACACTATTTCCACACACACAGAAAATCTTTAAATGAAATTATAATCAAAACACACAACAACTTTGCCATTTAACCACACATTGTAAATGCATTTCATTTCAAAGATGCAACAACGGGAATATTAGAACATAACGTTAATGTCTTCGAAGAGCAGATCTGTTGCGGTTACATCACTGGCCATGCACCTATATACAGTGAGCCACTCCTTGACAGAATCGAGGATCTCATGAGTAAAACAACAAATTTACATTCCATCAACCATATCTCGAGAAAACTTATTGCGATGGAGATTTCAACTAACAACTCAGATTATTGCTCTCTCGAAAGACAAGTGTTAATTATTTCTGCCAGAGGGAATAAACTTTTCATTGTGTGCGAGACTCGCTTGTACGCGTTGTTCATTCGATATCAACGATGCCTATATATGTATTCAACTGTTGGGATAACAATGAAATAAAAACAAGCGAGTCTGGTGTGTATGACTATTTAAACAGGAGAGGGTGAAGTGATCGAGCTACCGAATCTAGAACGCACACTATGGGATCAGTTCCCTACCCCACCCATTCCCCTTCACATTTAACAACTTGATCGACCAGTGGACCTGTGCGACTCGGCCATTATCGACTCAGCAGTGCAAACAGTAGGCTATTTTTTTGCTTCAATATATCATACATGATACATATGTTACACAAACGTCTTTCTTTAGACTCGTCGAGACGTTAGTACTATTACCAGTTGTCAGCAGGTGCACGCTTGTTTTTGGAGCTCCATAGCGGCTAACGGTCTCTGCAAGTGGCATCATGTACACCAAAGACCAGGAAAAAGAAACAATTTGTTTCATCGAATGAGTTCTTATTCACTTACATGGGAAGGCGTAATGTAGCGGTTAGAGTATCCCCCCTACCGTTCCTTAGGTTCCCGGTTCAAATCCTCACAAGGAACCATGCAGATTCTCTAGACAAAGGCTACTCAAACTTGTTGAGCGGAGTCTATCGTAGATTTGGTATTTCTGGATTTGAGAACAGAAAACTGGGGTTGTTTCTGTTCCTTCAATGACATTGAATTAACTTCAATGTCAATGTTACGTCAAGTGTGTGAGTGTGTCACAATCTCTTAGATACAACATGGACACAGTAGGGCTTCAAATGAGCATCTGTTGGCTTCCTACCAGTTGGGACATTCTATAATTAGACTACACTAAATATATTGTGAATTTGATAAAAGGATGTTGTCATTGACGAGGGCGTAGGAACCGGGGGGCTGGGGGGCGCCAGCCCCCCCCCCCCGTGAAAAATGTGGAGGGGCGGAAGTATCATTCCGCCCCCCCCCCCCCGCTTCGCAAGTCAGAAAACCCCTTTTTCATTTCCAAATGAGAAAAAAAATCTCATTTGGAGCACCAAATTGCATCTAAGGCCAGGTGAAAATACAAAAAATTCCAAAGGGGAGAGGGTGTCCCCCTTATACCCCTCCCCCAGGCCGGCCATCAGTCTTCAGCCCCCCCCCCACTCAAAAGTACCTTCCTACGCCACTGGTCATTGACATACATTAGAACAGACTATCAGAGCCAAAATTTAAATGACTTCCAGCTGGGAAATTTAACCGTTCATCCATCCCAAACCTGCTCCCAGACCCGCCGAAATGATTTTACTCCTTAATTCCTCAAATTATTTTACCTTTACTTTATCCATAGATCAATTCGACCTGAAGTTAGAATGTTAAACATTGTTTTGCCAGTGGATTTCCGTCTAAGGCCGGAAAGAATATTATCATTCCCATGAATGTTAGTATTTACTTATTTCTTCGCAACTTAGCGATTAATTTTTCTGAACACTCTGACTAATAAAATTACATAAAATCACATGAAACTAAACGTTTATATAATGACAAATTGGAGTTTATTGTACAGTCCTGTATTGAACCGTTTCATAACTTACACTGCTTTATACGTCACATTTCCTCAAATCATTTAGAGACAGATGCTAGTTCCAGAAAAGATCATAATTTTGAAGTAGAAGTACTGTAGGTTCGGCACCTCAGAACAATGACCATAAAGTCCATAATGCCGGTTGCAAATATTCTGAAGATAATGGTACAGATAAAATAGTCATGGAATATGATGTAGTTGATAATGTTCATGATAATGACATTAATGAAATTGTCGTGACTCTCCTACTGTAGCTACCCTTAGCTCATATGACAGTATACCATATGCAGCATTTATAATTACATTCCCAAGTTAGAGAGGTACTGAACACATTTGTGTTGCTGCTGAAGGAAACGACAGAAGCTAATTTGAAACAGTTGAAAGCTAAACTATCAAAACCATATATTACACACACAAACATGTAATATCTTTCCGGTTATTGATCCCGGTTATTGATTCCTACCAGTTGGGACATTCTATAATTAGACTACACTAAATATATTGTGAATTTGATAAAAGGATGTTGTCATTGACGAGGGCGTAGGAACCGGGGGGCTGGGGGGCGCCAGCCCCCCCCCCCCGTGAAAAATGTGGAGGGGCGGAAGTATCATTCCGCCCCCCCCCCCCCCCCCGCTTCGCAAGTCAGAAAACCCCTTTTTCATTTCCAAATGAGAAAAAAAATCTCATTTGGAGCACCAAATTGCATCTAAGGCCAGGTGAAAATACAAAAAATTCCAAAGGGGAGAGGGTGTCCCCTTATACCCCTCCCCCAGGCCGGCCATCAGTCTTCAGCCCCCCCCCCCCCCACTCAAAAGTACCTTCCTACGCCACTGGTCATTGACATACATTAGAACAGACTATCAGAGCCAAAATTTAAATGACTTCCAGCTGGGAAATTTAACCGTTCATCCATCCCAAACCTGCTCCCAGACCCGCCGAAATGATTTTACTCCTTAATTCCTCAAATTATTTTACCTTTACTTTATCCATAGATCAATTCGACCTGAAGTTAGAATGTTAAACATTGTTTTGCCAGTGGATTTCCGTCTAAGGCCGGAAAGAATATTATCATTCCCATGAATGTTAGTATTTACTTATTTCTTCGCAACTTAGCGATTAATTTTTCTGAACACTCTGACTAATAAAATTACATAAAATCACATGAAACTAAACGTTTATATAATGACAAATTGGAGTTTATTGTACAGTCCTGTATTGAACCGTTTCATAACTTACACTGCTTTATACGTCACATTTCCTCAAATCATTTAGAGACAGATGCTAGTTCCAGAAAAGATCATAATTTTGAAGTAGAAGTACTGTAGGTTCGGCACCTCAGAACAATGACCATAAAGTCCATAATGCCGGTTGCAAATATTCTGAAGATAATGGTACAGATAAAATAGTCATGGAATATGATGTAGTTGATAATGTTCATGATAATGACATTAATGAAATTGTCGTGACTCTCCTACTGTAGCTACCCTTAGCTCATATGACAGTATACCATATGCAGCATTTATAATTACATTCCCAAGTTAGAGAGGTACTGAACACATTTGTGTTGCTGCTGAAGGAAACGACAGAAGCTAATTTGAAACAGTTGAAAGCTAAACTATCAAAACCATATATTACACACACAAACATGTAATATCTTTCCGGTTATTGATCCCATTGAAAGTTTTTCTTGACCCTCTTTGCTCAAAGAAACCTCTACACAAATGATGTGCCTTTTTATGTGAATGTTTTGGATTTACCACGGCATCTTCAATCCCATTGACAAAGTCTACATTTACTTGCTGTCCATAAAATCCACATTTTTTCTCAAAGTATGGGATAGATACAATATTGTATCAGTTCAAAGAAGATTGAAAGCCCTGTATGAGAATGGCTTGCTGTTGGATTTCCCAGATTAACAAAGGAATTGTAAGACCACAACTATTTCAAGTTATTGATGATAACCTTGGAGTTCACAACCTGCTCCACTACAGTGGTAGTTTCTCGGCAAACTTTTACTACAGGTTTTGTAAAATACATCGTAGTACAGCAAAAATACTTTTACAGGAGGATTTCGGCCTTTTTAGAAACAAAACTAGCAATGAAGCAGATGTTGCACAGTGCAAC
Source organism: Apostichopus japonicus (assembly GCF_037975245.1). NCBI lineage: Eukaryota > Metazoa > Echinodermata > Holothuroidea > Aspidochirotida > Stichopodidae > Apostichopus > Apostichopus japonicus. Next base: position 14,513,745 of record NC_092566.1, read on the forward strand.
TTGCGTGTCAAGATCCTCAGCTTGGAATCAATAACCATAGTATGATGTTTCCCAAAATTATTATGTGGATATAATGCATGAAAGTTTGAAGGCATAGCTCCTTCTGAAGTCAAGTTTTTTCTTCAGCATAAGAAACGGCTGTTTTACTCTTAATGCACTAAATGAGAGGAAATTTCCTCATTCATGGCTTCACCGATAACCGGAATTGCCAAGCTTTGACTCAGTCAATTGCTCTTGCAAATCCACAAGAGGCAAGTGGTTAGTGTGCTGCACAAATGAGGTGCCTTGTATTTCAATTCTACTTATCATACCTGTAGGTGATAAAGTTCCAGAGAATGATGTTTTTTGAATTACTGCTGATGTTGTTTGATATCAACAAAGTTGTTACGTCAAGAAGTACCAGTGAAGAGAAAACATCCTGTCCCAGTGCCTTTATCAGAGACCAACATGTATGGTCTATATCTGAAGTTGTTACCAGAAACGCATTTAATTCCAAAGCATCATTTCTAATACATTTTCCAAAGTTTATAAGAATTACCGTACTTTGAACGCTTCAACAATATAACTCAATAAGGTTCGAAGGCAAACACAAACTTTAATATAAAAAAAAACATGCCCAAAACTTGAGCATACAAGTCCCAAACCAGTGAAACCACACATGCTTTCGGTCTTCTCTTGAAGCCTCTTATCAGAGACATGAAATCAAGTCATAGAAATCTTGCGTCAGTCAATTGCAGATATAGAGTTGCATAAAATAGACAAATATTAACAAAATTGCCAGGAATTACAGGAAATCCTGATCGTGTTAATCTGTTATCAGTTGATTACATCAAAGTGCAATACCAAGACTTTAGGAAAGGTGCAGTTGTTCTTCTCTAAAAGACTCTGACCCAGAGTTTGTGCAAATTGAACAAGCTTTTCATTTCAAAGGGAAGTCTTGTTACTGGTACAAACATGAGGAACACAATACTTCTACAGGCATTACCATGCCATGCCAATGCCATTCTTCCAACCTACCATCAAGCATTATTACCATTTCGTTGCATTGAATTCCAATAACAATTACATTTAACAAGATAATAATACCAATGACGAGCTCTCTTACGTCTCAACACGTGGGGGACCCCTCTAGAGCTTGTGTGAAAGTATTATCATAACCATGGATATAACAGGACAAGCATCATCATGATATTGGGCTTAACTGAATGTCAATAATACTGTGAAAAAGTCCTAGAGTATGGGCCAAAGGTAAAAAAAAGGCCTCTAGTTTTTAAGTTTCGTGGTCCATATTTGTGTGTAAGATAAAAACAAAAATGTTTCCATGGTTTCCGTATCTAAATTTTGAGAAAATGCAATAAAGAAAATCAAAGAAAAATAATTACAATGTGCCTTAAACTAGCATGTTGGGTTAAACATCAGCTTACTGCAGTGCCTTATATTTCAAATTATATAGCTAATGTATTAATGGTGAATACAGAATTTTTGCAGGATGCTGATATACCAACAGGGTCATGAGGGGGGGGGGGGGCTTTGGGACTTGCCCCATCCCAAGATTTTGTCTCTATAAGCCACAAAATGACCAAATTCTATGTGAACTCTTTTAGCATAATTAGGCCAACATGCATTGATAGATACTCTACATTGATATGACACGGCACCCGTGGAATGTGTACGGTACCATTTAGAGCCTGGGGCACCCCCCCCCCCCCACATGTAGGCCACAAAATATGTTTATATAGAAAAAGATACACAAAAAGCCAACACTGGTGTGGTGTGTTGAAAAGTGTTAGAAGTTGAACCATAAACCCAAGCAAGCTGTAACTTTAGCTGAATTGTAAAGACAAAAATATCCCCCCCCCCAACTTCCCCAAATCTGTCCCTACTGTCCATTGGTATTTTGCACTACTAGCACAGTACAATGCTTTCACCTGTTTCCCATCAATTTTATTTGGGATAGGGACATTTAAGGAGGGGGGAAATATTTGACTAGGGATCCCTCCCCCATCTCACTGCTGTTAAGGGTTATGGACCGAGGCTTTTTCAACACCGCCCTGTCAGTGGCGTATTTCAGTAAGGGATATTGGGCCATGCCCCCTCCCTTGTTGATGCCGAAGAAAAGCTATATAATGCTCTGGCCAAAATAAGAAACCACGGTGTCCAACTGTCCATTAGCCACATTTGCCCTTTAAGAATATCCTGGCGACTGGTGTTTTTCTAGTTAATGCATGGGAAGTGGTTTTCCCAAATTTAATAACCTAAATTTAGCACCATTTTTAATATTTTTCCCCATACACAATTTCTGTTGATTTTGGCGCTATATAAATGTCTTCTGATTGACTGATTGAAAAATGTAACTTGTTGAACACAAATTTTACTTCAAAAGATACAAATGTAGTAAGGACACTTAATTTTTCAAGATGGCGACACCCTCTTAGACCCCTCCTTAATGGCACTCTAAAAGGTTTGGATCCCTCCCAGTGTTTGCCTAAAATAATGGATCCTTGCTTAAGGCTAGGACTGTTATGATTTAAACTTTTCCTGATAGTTTTCAAGTTACTGTTGGTATATTCATATAGACACTGCATAGGCTAGCGGGCCTAACCTAGGCATAGACTATTTCAGTACAATAATATAAGGTCGTGTCTATTGGCACGTGCACGTGCCAATAACAACCGCTATTGTTACGTTGACGTACCAATAAGCATCGATATTCGCACGAACATGCTCGTGCTTATATAGACAGTGACTACGCACACTAAGGCGTACCAATAAGGATTGTTATTCGCACAAAATTGTATGTGGGTATAAGTATGTATGTAGTGATTAGAAAAGCACTGCCAATAAACATTTATATTCGCACGAACGTGTTCGTATTGAGTAGGCGGGGAAGGTAAACCATGGCCCCAACACCAGTGTTGGGTGTGCACGGTCGATTTGCCCCCCTTGCCCCCTCCCCTCAAGATTTTGGTCGATGAAAATTTACTGATTCTCAAAAAATGGTTATCTTTTTCAAAATCAACAGCCAAATCTGTAAAATATGAGAGAAATCAGAGATGTGATCAATTCTGGGAAAATTCGGAGTAATAATTAAAGATTTTGTTGGAATATTTCAGAAAAGATTTGTTGCAAACTTTCTTAAAATGCGTACGGAATATGATGAATTTAATTCATCTAGTCGCTTGTTTGCTGCTTCAACGGTTTTGGAATCCTTTATTACAAAAATAGATAAAGTATCCCCAGATATCCTTTTGAAATCCCCATAGTTATCAAATTCCTGTTCCATTGTCATGCACTGCTGTGTTATTGTCCATCGATGTCCTGTTCACCCCTCCCGGCCAGCACATATCAGGACAGTTCATTGGTTACATCAACCACAAGCCCTGATTGATCAAGTTACATGTGTGCAAATAGTCAACTGTATTCGCACGATTACGTTCGTGCGAATAGCCACAACGATAATATAATTTCGCAGAACTATACCATACATATTTACAACTGTATACTTATTACCCTGATTCTTGCCAAATCAGTTGCTGTGAAACTAGAACTGACCTTTTATTTTCTGAGACTGCAGTTTCTTCTTAAATCGCTCTATCCTAGACACGTTTGTTAATTCTTGGTAGCATTGACGGTGAAATCCATCATAAGCGGGGTTCCAACGTGAATACGTCGTCAATTTCACAATCGTTAGGTCTACTCTATAGCCTACAGTAGGTCTCAACAATTCGGATCTGATTCTGAAAATGAGCAATATGTTTGGAATTTCCCCATGGTCTCTCTCGTGATTTTTCCAAAATTTTACACACTTCTATGAATTTTGACCACGATGTTTTGGCGAAATGCTGTAAATTGTCACATTCAACTGCTGTTGAAAAGTGCATCAAACACACATTTTCTCGAGTGTTTGCTGGTGTACCCATGGTCAATAGACTAGGCTAGGCTAAATTATAGCACTGTAAAGTCCCAGGTTGGTGACGTCACGCCATTTGCATGTTTTGATTGGCCTAATACATCATCATGAGATGTACATTTTCTAAGTTGAACGGCGTACAATCTAATTAATTTCTTCAGTTACATAAATAAAATATGGAAACATTTTTTATTATGAATAATGTTTATTATTTTCATACTTTATTGATGAGTTTAACCTATGTTATACACAAATCGGGACTACGAAACAACACGATAAGAGTCACTCGGCCCATAGTCTATCCATGCAACAAACAACATAAGGCTACACCTGAGTTGCAGAGAAGTAGGTGAGCTAGTGATAATTAAAGGTATTGAAGACTCGCCACAAACCGCGTGCGGCCATCTGGAAAAGTTAACTTTCCGTTGCTTGCAAGTGACGTTTTGTTCGTGTCGCTACAAAATGCAAGACAGTACTGTACAGTAATGAAACGTGATACCTTGTTATCTTTAGCTGGACCTGAGATCTCCATCGCTGTATTGTTTGTACACAGTGCTGTGGGTATTGACCGCAGCTGTATGTACTGACCACTGGTAGAGGTCAGTGGTACTGACTATACATAAGTGTCCAATTACCGATGGTAGTAAGCTGTGTGTGTATTTTCTACGTTCGATGGTGGTGTCTAACAGTTCTGTTACACCTCGAAACTAGGTCAGATTACCGGCATTAGACGTTTCATTTTGCGCGAGTCTTCACACCCATTAAGTTGAACTAGTTTTGACTTTTCTACTGTGAAACACTATGAAGTATCAGAAAACTTCCGATGTTGCAGTAATTTCAGTTGGGGTACTTTTGTACATCAATAGGTACAGGCTGTCCCTTTTAAAGTCTAATGTACTGTAGCAATCAGCCTACTACTCTCAAAGAGTGAGGACTCGTCGGCCATGATCAGTTACCTTTCCTAATCATTCCCCTGGATCAGCAACAACTGATCCTCTGTCTACGAGCCTACGAGGTGACAATTCCTTATCATAGTCTGGCACAACAAATTCTCCTTCAATAGACTTTCAACTACCGAACCTCGTCCGCCAAAGAGCAGGTCACTTTGTAAGTAGTACCTTCACAAATTTGACTTAATGTAATTAGTAAATCATATCTCTATAGAACCAAAATGATTCTTACCCTTACAAATGTACCACATGGCAAAAATGTTTTGTCAATTATTACTTGCATGTTGTCATTCCAGGATGTTCTTAGGCTGCTAGAGTCCAGTGCTGTCATCAAGAATGTACAAAAGGACACGTTATTGACTCTTCTAGATAAACATAATCATATATTTTTCAATTTGACGCGTTTGAGTTTTGGGCTGTCAAAGAGGATCTCTTTTGTACATCGGAGTAAAATAAATTAATATTGAGGATAGCTAGAACCCTGAAATTTGGCAAGTTGTAAGAACTTATAATCAAGGATACTGGAGCAATTAATTTACCACCAAAAATAGCCCATTATTCTGCAACAAAATACCACAATAGAATATTTGGCTCTTTTAAGTTGACCTATCTCCACAAGACAATGCATATCATTTTCCATTTCTATGGAATAGAATCTTGTTATTCTGTAATAGGAAGGTAGTAGGATGTTTGATGGCTGAGAAATCTGACCTCAAAAGTCACGAAAATGCCACGGCGATGACACATTGCGGAATTTCAAAGGGTGATAATCTGATGAATTTTGAAGCAATGCAACCGAAAATTTCAGAATATGCATATGCTACTCTACACAATGAAGGTGGTAACAATGGGCGGGATTACGGGGGGGGGGGGGCAAGAGGGGGCATTTTCCCCCCACTTTTTCCCAGACCGTAGTTCACTTTTTTGTCGTTTTTGCTGACAAATGTGCACAACCCTAATCGAAATTACCCCCCCCCCCCCAACAGCTCTATCAAATAGGTTTATTTGTTTCATATCTAAGTCGAATTTGTGTTTAACATCGTAACATGTAGCATGCAGAATAACTGGAGCTGGAGCTATAGCACATGGTTTGCAGCACAGGTTACGAATCCTGGAGCTAACACAATAGCGATTCAATTCTGCATGTGATGAATCCGCGACATGTGCTACAGTGCTAGCTTCAGGAATTGATTTTCAACGTTGCTGCTCTACTGAATGCGTTGAATAACTAAATCCAGAGAAACGATTTACAAAAGCCAGATTTGCATATTGGGTATATCAATAATTCAATTCAATACATTAACAGTAAGTAACATTCAAGTATTTATTATGCATTTCTATGTTGCCTGATAATCTGGCAATAGTTCAAACATAATGCTGATACTGCCAGGTAATAATTTCATTTTCAAAATCTCAGCCAGTACTATGATATGACCCGTAAATATTGCTCCATGTTGCACCTCGTCGCATTGTAAAATCCAAAAAGTCACCCAGCCTCGACTTCAGTGGCAACGGAACCGGTGGACTTGAGGGGCTGATCCCATGCAAAAGTGGGGGGGGGGTAAAGGTATGTTCAGCCCAAATATTTGCCAGGTGCTCCAAGAAGTGGGGACCGTGGGGAGAATTTCGAAGTGGGTGCTGAACATATTCTTGATCGGGTTTGCAAAGCCAAAAAATTTCTTGTACGCTTCGCGCCAACCGATGGTGACGCTCTGCTTAGATAGTCTTGCTGGCAGGTTTGCCCCAATCCCCCCCCCCTCACTTTCACAACTCAAATCCCGCCCCTAGTGGTAACTTTTGGAAGTGGATCCAGCAAAAGCCGTAAGTGATTTGACATGGAATGACTCTTTTAATGTTCATATTGATATTCAGCCAAGGTTATATCACCCCTGTTCATAGACAACAGGAAAGGCTTACTAAATGTTACCAAAAATGTACCTTTTTGTCAATTAAAGTGTGCCTTATTTCGGAAACCATTCATATACTGAAATTTGTATTACATAATGACCCAATAGGATGATATCTTTTACACATTATTACAAGCATTGAACCAAGAAATGTAAATCAAACAGAAAATGTTAAGAATATAATTGAATGAACTTTATTAGTCAACCAGATTCACCATTTGATCCGATACGAAACAGTACAGTACAGAGATGACAACTCAAACATTTACTTTAAATAACATAACTGATATAAACCAATTTAATAAAAACTGAAGGCTGTAGAGTGATAAGAGATATTACAAAATATGAAAGTTTCAATGAATATTTTTTTTTTGTTCACAGATATCCCTTTAACCATTATAGTTTTAATCAACTTGGTTCACTGCTATTAAGATCATTATCTTATGTGTTCACATCAAGCTTCTGCTGGAAATTCTTTGTTCTTTGAAACCTGAAGAGAGAAAGAAAGTTGACTTATATTTCATTACTTACAGCACTGCTTTAAGACTTACTCTATATAATTGTAAAAAATAATACCAAACGTGGATGCAACAAAATAGACACTTTATTTCATTCAAAGAAAAAAGAGATGTTTGTGTTTCACAACAATTTTAAGGATTCTTGCAAGCATCATAATTCTTTTCACAGTGTAGTCTTTCAAGTTCTTCTTTGGCAGTGGTATACGAAATTGTCACCCCCAACTTGGATTGCAATATATGAATACCTGCGATTCTTGTCAAAATTTGTGACAATCTCTACTGTGTTACAGCCAAGAACAAAATAAGTGCTCACATTTCTAATCTTTTGTGGTTACATGGAAATAACTTGACTATACATGACTACATGCTTGGCGTGATTCCGCTTAAATTCATTCGTCGAGATCGACTGTTATTATTGAAATATTACGATATAGTTTGAATAAAATTCAGTACAACAGCGATCTTCCCGCACTGGGCCATGTGACACATACTTTGTAGTGTGCGAGAGTAGTCATTGACATTACCCTTGTGAGTAGGTTGGGATTTGGGAACGCTCATCATTTACTGTGAATGGCACTTTTACATTCACTAAGCCTGTGCACTATAGTAAGCCTAGATTTTTCCATTGACCTCAGTGTGGTATTAGGCTACACACAATCACGGAATGTCAGTACATGTGAAAATAATGATATCGAGACCAATTGTGAGGCAATAAACCAAGGCACAATGAATGCGAACAATAGACCATTGATAAGTTGCGAAGGACTGTGCGAGTAAGCTCCTATTCATAAATTTGTCTCTCTTTCTTGTTGCTAAGAAAGCCTATTGTTACGTGTTCGTAGACCCAACCCACGGCTGCCTCATTAACTCGCCAAGTGAAGTACTGTGGTCAGTGGGCGGTGAAGAATATTCAGTAGCAGCACATTGGGCAGAAGATTTGCGCGGCACCAGGCGCTGACTAGATTTGGCTATGCTCCCTTACCTGACAATGACAAAGGCAGTAGCTAGGAGTAACACTACAACAACAACAGTCGCAATGCACCAGTAATAAAGATGGAGGTTGATCCCTGGCTCTCCCTCTAGACTCTTCCAGTAAGAATACTCCACTTCCCCTGATAATAAGAGAAATCAATAAAATTAAACAAATCTCAATAACTTTTCTGAAGTGTTTTGCAATCGAACCGAACGGAAGTCAATTTCACTGCAATAACTGAATAAACTTTGCTAAGATATAATGTATAAGCAGTACAAAAGACTGATAGTTTAACCAAGCATACAATGCAATACGGTCACCGTATTTAATGTTTAACCATTCTGTCATGTATTACACTATAATCTACCAACAATTTATCACACTAATTGGTGATCACCAGTCAAAGATAACATCAGTACGAAAAGGATCAGATACAAAGAGACACTCTTCCATATGACAGTAACTACGCTGTTATCTTACGGGCAGTTAAGACTGGTAGTAAAGAAAGGTCCTTTCACCCCAGAACAACACCCATCCCTTAAAAACATACCCCCCCCACTGCCCCGCCCAGGTATCTTGTTCATTTGGAACTAAAACAGTGATGTGAGTATAGAAAATCTTTGTTTCTCAAGTAAACTTTTAAACTGTTTAAGATTTCACCTAGGCAATCCTCCCTTATAATTACACCTCTCCTCTATCCTGCCTAGCCATATTTTTTTATTTGCAATTAAAAACAGCAATTATTGGCAATAAACTTCCAATAAGTTTTTGGTAGAATATCTTTCCAGCCATCCTTAAACAACTTCTTTCCTCAAGGGAACTTTTAAACCATTTAAGACCTCACCTAGGCAATCACTCAGTGATGTCGAGCCGTAGCCTATTGTTTTCCCACCGGTTGGACAAACCTTGCACGTATCTGTTGCTTCTTCATCCTGGTATGAATTCAGTGGGCAAAGCTGGCATTCAAAGTCTTCCTGGAGAGGATCGTAAGTACGGTAAGTACCTTCTGAACAGGGATCTGGTAGATAGAAAAGCAAAGCATAAACAATGTCGGACAATGAATTTCAATGCATCATCTGGGTAATTTCCTGTATCCAGTGGCGGAGCTAGGGGTATTGGTCAGAGGGGGTGAGAATGGTCTGTAGGGTGCTTTTGACACAATCTAAGCGTAGCGCCACCACAGGTTGGCGTGGAGCGTACATCATTTTTTTGAATAAAGATACTCCCTATAGATCGCCGGAAATGATCCTTTCCGGGCCTTGATAATTTGCAGATAAACTAAGACTAAATAGCCGTTAGAGCATTTTGTCAGAAAATTACATCAACAAAATGTGACAAATGTCAATAGGTAGATGGGAGCACAATAAAAAAGTCAATAATCGTGAATATGTAAAAAGTGGTTAACAGCTGAAAAGGGTGCCAGCAGTCCATTTGAGTCCTTCAGGGGGGCATCCGCCCCACTGACTGTATGGACGCTCCGCCACTGCCTACATCCTGTGTGTGGGCTTCACTAGAAGTATCAAAGAATTTAGAAGGGAAGTAGTTCTTTCATTTTCGTAACTTTTGTTGGGGGAGGAGGGTAGGGAACGGGAGGCGGTTCAAACAAAATTTGTCAAAGTCAAGTTAAAGTTTAAGAAAAAGAATAGATAAAAAGACAATTTTTAAAAGAGAAAATCCATAGCTCCCCATTCAAAAAGTAATTTATTTTGCACATCCATGCCTTTTTTGGCAAGTTAATTTTTTATAAGCTTGTCAACAATATCTTCCAGAACAGTGGAGCCATAGAGCAAGAAGGTTGTGAATTGACTTAAAGAGTGTGAGTAAGTCCATTATACTCACAACAAAAGTGATCCTGGTGTGATTCTATGGTTCCTGGAGGACATACATCCCATCCATCTACGAAAATTGTGGAGTTATCTTGAATGAGGATTTTGTCTGGCCTACCAAAGTCTAGCCCATGGGATGTGACTAGCTGTTTGATAGCATCTATAGATGCCTGCAAGTGTTGATCGGCATCATCTTCCGTAGTATCTGATGGTGATAAATAAAACAACAGCAAATGAAACAGATGCCTGCAAATTATGATCGGTGTCATCTTCTGTAGCATCTGATGGTGATAAATAAAGCAACAGCAAATAAAACAGATGCCTGCAAATGATGATCGGTGTCATCTTCCATAGTATCTGGTGGTGATAAATAAAACAACAGCAAATGAAACAGATGCCTGCAAATGATGATCGGTGTCATCTTCCCTAGCATCTGATGGTATAAATAAAACAACAGCAAATAAAACAGATGCCTGCAAATAATGATCGGTGTCATCTTCTATAGCATCTGATGGTGATAAATAAAACAACAGCAAATGAAACAGATGCCTGCAAATGATGATCGGTGTTATCTTCCATAGTATCTGATGGTGATAAATAAAACAACAGCAAATGAAACAGATGCCTGCAAATGATGATCGGTGTCATCTTCCATAGTATCTGATGGTGATAAATAAAGCAACAGCAAATAAAATAGATGCCTGCAAATGATGATGGGTATCATCTTCCGTAGTATCTGATGGTGATAAATAAAGCAACAGCAAATAAAACAGATGCCTGCAAATGATGATCGGTGTCATCTTCCGTAGTATCTGATGGTGATAAATAAAACAACAGCAAATAAAACAGATGCCTGCAAATGATGATCGGTGTCATCTTGCATAGTATCTGATGGTGATAAATAAAGCAACAGCAAATAAAATAGATGCCTGCAAATGATGATGGGTATCATCTTCCGTAGTATCTGATGGTGATAAATAAAGCAACAGCAAATAAAACAGATGCCTGCAAATGATGATCGGTGTCATCTTCCGTAGTATCTGATGGTGATAAATAAAACAACAGCAAATAAAACAGATGCCTGCAAATGATGATCGGTGTCATCTTCCGTAGTATCTGATGGTGATAAATAAAACAACAGCAAATAAAACAGATGCCTGCAAATGATAATGGGTATCATCTTCCGTAGTATCTGATGGTGATAAATAAACCAACAGCAAATAAAACAGATGAGCGCAAATGATGATCGGTGTCATCTTCTGTAGTATCTGATGGTGATAAATAAAACAACAGCAAATGAAACAGATGCCTGCAAATGATGATCGGTGTCATCTTCCCTAGCATCTGATGGTATAAATAAAACAACAGCAAATAAAACAGATGCCTGCAAATAATGATCGGTGTCATCTTCTATAGCATCTGATGGTGATAAATAAAACAACAGCAAATGAAACAGATGCCTGCAAATGATGATCGGTGTTATCTTCCATAGTATCTGATGGTGATAAATAAAACAACAGCAAATGAAACAGATGCCTGCAAATGATGATCGGTGTCATCTTCCATAGTATCTGATGGTGATAAATAAAGCAACAGCAAATAAAATAGATGCCTGCAAATGATGATGGGTATCATCTTCCGTAGTATCTGATGGTGATAAATAAAGCAACAGCAAATAAAACAGATGCCTGCAAATGATGATCGGTGTCATCTTCCGTAGTATCTGATGGTGATAAATAAAACAACAGCAAATAAAACAGATGCCTGCAAATGATGATCGGTGTCATCTTGCATAGTATCTGATGGTGATAAATAAAGCAACAGCAAATAAAATAGATGCCTGCAAATGATGATGGGTATCATCTTCCGTAGTATCTGATGGTGATAAATAAAGCAACAGCAAATAAAACAGATGCCTGCAAATGATGATCGGTGTCATCTTCCGTAGTATCTGATGGTGATAAATAAAACAACAGCAAATAAAACAGATGCCTGCAAATGATGATCGGTGTCATCTTCCGTAGTATCTGATGGTGATAAATAAAACAACAGCAAATAAAACAGATGCCTGCAAATGATAATGGGTATCATCTTCCGTAGTATCTGATGGTGATAAATAAACCAACAGCAAATAAAACAGATGAGCGCAAATGATGATCGGTGTCATCTTCTGTAGTATCTGATGGTGATAAATAAAGCAACAGCAAATAAAACAGATGCCTGCAAATGATAATGGGTATCATCTTCCATAGTATCTGATGGTGATAAATAAAGCAACAGCAAATAAAACAGATGCCTGCAAATGATAATGGGTATCATCTTCCATAGTATCTGATGGTGATAAATAAAGCAACAGCAAATAAAACAGATGCCTGCAAATGATGATCGGTGTCATCTTCCATAGTATCTGATGGTGATAAATAAAACAACAGCAAATAAAACAGATGCCTGCAAATGATGATCTGTGTCATCTTCCGTAGTATCTGATGGTGATAAATAAAGCAACAGCAAATAAAACAGATGCCTGCAAATGATGATCGGTGTTATCTTCCTTATTATCTGATGGTGATAAATAAAGCAACAGCAAATAAAACAGATGCCTGCAAATGATGATCGGTGTCATCTTCCGTAGTATCTGATGGTGATAAATAAAACAACAGCAAATAAAACAGATGCCTGCAAATGATGATCGGTGTTATCTTCCGTAGTATCTGATGGTGATAAATAAAGCAACAGCAAATAAAACAGATGCCTGCAAATGATGATCTGTGTCATCTTCCGTAGTATCTGATGGTGATAAATAAAACAACAGCAAATAAAACAGATGCCTGCAAATGATGATCGGTGTTATCTTCCTTATTATCTGATGGTGATAAATAAAGCAACAGCAAATAAAACAGATGCCTGCAAATGATGATCGGTGTTATCTTCCGTAGTATCTGATGGTGATAAATAAAACAACAGCAACTAAAACAGATGCCTGCAAATGATGATCGGTGTCATGTTCCGTAGTATCTGATGGTGATAAATAAAGCAACACCAAATAAAACAGATGCCTGCAAATGATGATCGGTTTCATCTTCCGTAGTATCTGATGGTGATAAATAAAACAACAGCAAATGAAACAGATGCCTGCAAATGATGATCGGTTTCATCTTCCGTAGTATCTGGTGGTGATAAATAAAACAACAGCAAATAAAACAGATGCCTGCAAATGATGATCGGTTTCATCTTCCGTACTATCTGATGGTGATAAATAAAACAACAGCAAATGAAACAGATGCCTGCAAATGATGATCGGTTTCATCTTCCGTAGTATCTGGTGGTGATAAATAAAACAACAGCAAATAAAACAGATGCCTGCAAATGATGATCGGTGTCATCTTCCATAGTATCTGATGGTGATAAATAAAGCAACAGCAAATAAAACAGATGCCTGCAAATGATGATCGGTTTCATCTTCCGTAGTATCTGGTGGTGATAAATAAAACAACAGCAAATAAAACAGATGCCTGCAAATGATGATCGGTGTCATCTTCCATAGTATCTGATGGTGATAAATAAAACAACAGCAAATAAAACGGATGCCTTCAAATGTTGATCGGTTTCATCTTCCGTACTATCTGATGGTGATAAATAAAACAACAGCAAATAAAACAGATGCCTGCAAATGATGATCGGTGTCATCTTCCATAGTATCTGATGGTGATAAATAAAGCAACAGCAAATAAAACAGATGCCTGCAAATGATGATCGGTTTCATCTTCCGTAGTATCTGATGGTGATAAATAAAACAACAGCAAATAAAACAGATGCCTGCAAATGTTGGTCGGTTTCATCTTCCGTAGTATCTGATGGTAATAAATTAAGCAACAGCAAATAAAACAGATGCCTGCAAATGATGATCGGTGTCATCTTCCATAGTATCTGATGGTGATAAATAAAGCAACAGCAAATAAAACAGATGCCTGCAAATGATGATCGGTTTCATCTTCCGTAGTATCTGATGGTGATAAATAAAACAACAGCAAATAAAACAGATGCCTGCAAATGTTGGTCGGTTTCATCTTCCGTAGTATCTGATGGTAATAAATTAAGCAACAGCAAATAAAACAGATGCCTGCAAATGATGATCGGTGTCATCTTCCATAGTATCTGATGGTGATAAATAAAGCAACAGCAAATAAAACAGATGCCTGCAAATGATGATCAGTGTCATCTTCCATAGTATCTGATGGTGATAAATAAAACAACAGCAAATAAAACAGATGCCTGCAAATGATGATCGGTGTCATCTTCCATAGTATCTGATGGTGATAAATAAAACAACAGCAAATAAAACAGATGCCTGCAAATGTTGGTCGGTGTCATCTTCCATAGTATCTGATGGTGATAAATAAAGCAACAGCAAATAAAACAGATGCCTGCAAATGATGATCAGTGTCATCTTCCATAGTATCTGATGGTGATAAATAAAACAACACCAAATAAAACAGATGCCTGCAAATGATGATCGGTGTCATCTTCCATAGTATCTGATGGTGATAAATAAAACAACAGCAAATAAAACGGATGCCTTCAAATGTTGATCGGTGTCATCTTCCATAGTATCTGGTGGTGATAAATAAAACAACAGCAAATAAAACAGATGCCTGCAAATGATGATCGGTGTCATCTTCTATAGTATCTGATGGTGATAAATAAAAAAACAGCAAATTAAACAGATGCCTGCAAATGATGATCGGTGTCATCTTCCATAGTATCTGATGGTGATAAATAAAACAACAGCAAATAAAACAGATGCCTTCAAATGTTGATCGGTGTCATCTTCCATAGTATCTGATGGTGATAAATAAAACAACAGCAAATAAAACAGATGCCTGCAAATGATGATCGCTGTCATCTTGCATAGTATCCGATGACCTACATCTTGAAGCCCCAAAGAGAAAAAGATGCCTGCAAATAATGATTGAGCTTGTCTTCCAAAGTATCTGATGGCCTTCAACAAACAGCAGCAAATGAAACAGCTGACTATAAGCAATGGTCGGTGTCATCTTCTGTAGTTTCTGATGACCTGCATCTTGAATCTTGCGCAATAGATTTGACTTTTATAAGAGATTTATTTATCATGAATTGTTAACCTACCATATAGTTACGTTGAAAGATTTTGCTGCAATTACTTATACTGGCATATAACAATTATTTTATATCAATCGGGATATTGAAAGTAAATACCTGTATTATCATCTCCCTGAGTATTATTAACATTCTGTACCAGAGAGATTACTGCTCTGGCAACATTTGCCTGGCTATGGAACAGCCTGGGGTAGGAGGTCTCTGGATGACAATTGGATACCTATCAACAGAGAAAAAAAGCAGATTACATATAAAGTAAAATTGTCAATTTACCTGCAACATCCATTGACTCATAAATTAGAATGTGCTAACATTGTGTTGCAAGAATTGTTGGTAATTTTTTTTTTTTAAATTGGTTAATATTAATCCATCCCATAAATCAAGGTGGCCCATTGCAATCTTTGTAGTAAACAGCATATTGTACTCCCACAAGGACAAATGAAGTTCTTGAAGTCACATGCATTTATTAATTTGAATTGTGTGCTTCAGTGTGTCACCAAATTACAAACCTTGACACAAAAGCCACAAAATTTCTTTGCTCTTTTCAATGCTTAGAACATCTCTTGAGATTCCTTCCCGTTAGCTTTCTCGGTTGTATGGAATGACATTGGGGTGTGATCCCTGCTTGCAATAAGCAAGCTACTGTGACTTCTGAGTGGCCCCTTATCCACCTCCTCACCTAGATATGGTCATATAAGGATGGGCAACAAATATTGTGTGGATAATTAAGATGGTACCAGGATGCAGGACTTAAAACCCTCAGGTCACTGCTTCAAAACCTATTCTAGCTGAAATTTCTTTGCCCTTTTTCAAGTCTGATTATTACTTCCCAATCAGTTTTCCATAGTTTATTTTATACTGACCAAATTACCGACTGATATCGTCTGTCTGGAAGTTAGTTTCACTGACATTTCCCTTGTAAGACACAATATTCTCAGGTTGAACATAAATCCAAAGGGACTAGATTTCGTTCCAACTAGACAAAAATAATTAACATTTCTTGGAGGAGTCCACCAGTCACTGATAACAAACCTTCAGATAAAAACTATTTCCTTTGTGCTTCTTAATTGTCAATCTGATGAGCAGCATTAACGTCGAACTTGTCAATTATACTTACGGCAACTTCTGAAATAATGCAGAGCTCCTGAAAGAGACAAGGGATCTCCTTTTTCCATTTCTGAAGCTGTAATGATAGCTGGTCTTCTGCCTCGAGCTGGTCTCTCTCGGACTCACAGGTGAGACCTGGTAGATGGATCTGGACTTCAATTTTAACAGCTGATCTTCTAATCCTTGCTGTTTGAACAATTAACATAAAACGAAAAACAAAATCAGAAAAACATCAGAAATCTTTTTGTCTTTTAAAGTGATCATAGATGCATTCAGTCCTTACGATCAAGCCAATCACTTCATTGAGTTACTTGCAGACTTCACTGTTCGACCACCTGTGTTGATCAACACAGGATTAGAGTTTGACCGTTAGCAAACCCCTCAATGGATGAATGCATTGTAACGACTGTTCAACGTCGTTCCAGTATCGCATCAAGCATAGGCGTAGGAGCCAGGCTTGGGGGAATCGTAATCAGTAATCGTAATCGATTACAATCGATTACATTTTTTGAAGTAATTGTAATCGTAATCGATTACTTTTGTGTAAATTACAAAGTAATCGTAATCGTAATCGATTACAAGGGCAAAGTAATCGTAATCGTATTACATTTATGATTACAGTGAAATTTGAATGAGAAGGGCAAAATTAGTAGAAATGATTAAAACTAATTCTTACTATTGGCTTTTAGTGTGACCAAAGAAGTGTTCCTGCTTCTAGAATTCTCTAGCACAATAAACTTATACTAAGAAGTACTGGGAAGTACATATTCAATATACCATACTGTAAATGCCCTTCCTTTTTCCCGGCAGAGAGTTATATTAAACAGATATGCAGAGGATTGTGCAAGTAACCACAATGTAATCCTGATTGTAATCACGATTACATTACAATGTAATCGTAATCGATTACTTCAACTTTAAGCTGTAATCGTAATCATAATCGTAATCATACATTCTCAAGTAATCGTAATCGTAATCGATTACATTCAGATGTAATCGCCCCAAGCCTGGTAGGAGCCCAATTTGATTTGGGGGGGCTGTAACGACTTGCCCGAAAAATATAACCGCATTTTTTTGCGTGCGCTGAACATGGTAATGTACATATCATATAGGCTTTTACATAAGTAATGTCCAATTTGTCAGGCAAGTTAACAACTTCATTTTAAATACCAAGGAGTTTTTTTTAACTATTGATTTACTTTAGCTTCATCATTACAATTTATTTTTCTTTCAGTAGGTGCCCGAAAAATTTTCAGCATATATATTGCCCGAATTTGTCACAAAAATATTTGGTTAGGGGGGCTGCACCCCCCAGCCTCTTCCTCCCCTCGCCTCCTACGCCTATGGCATCAAGTGAAGACGACCATGATATTTGCAGAAGGGTGCTTAAATGCAGCAGCTGTTTAATATTTTGCAACTTTTGACACATTTTATGTTCGAATTTGTTCTACTTGATGGCCCCAATTTTCACTTTCATCATCTATGTGACCTTCCAGTGGTGGATGTTTTGGCCTGGGGAAGGGTTTATGGGGAGGAGGGATCCCCTTTACCATCATATTTTATATCATTATGGGTCTTAAATGAAGACAGTGCTATATTTAGCGTTAAGTTTTGAAGAAATTTATATTCAAACTTTTCTGCTTGGCAAACCCAATTTTCATCTTGGCAACCCTCCAGTAGCAGATGCTACTGCCTGGGGTAGGGGGGTCTGAAGAAATAGAAATTGCCTTTTGTTTTATTCCAAATTAGTTGGCAACCCTCCAAAACCTTGCGGTGACCCTAACATGGATTGTGACCCCAGTACCATAAATGTAAGGCTTTTGAATTTAGTACCATTTTGTTTTAAAGTTTCTAAAATAGTTATACAACCATTGATCATGATGTACATATCAGCTTTTATTGTAATTTATCAATAATCTCACCCGTACAGCCAGGTAGTACAACATCATCACCAAATCTAGCACCATCGCTCCAAGAGAAATTGGTAGTTGGACCACAGGTATAGACATTAGCCGGAGGGGAAGTAAATGTGTACGGGGGCACACAGTATAGGCCACACTGCCTCTCCTCCCCTCTTTTCCTACAGTCTAGGGTACTGTGAGGGGGTAACACCATGTCAATACACCCTTAAGATGAAACCAAAAATATAGGAAAGATTATTAAAATACTGATTCCGAAAGCTGATAGAAATCTGTTTTACAAACATCTCCGATTTTCTACACAATCACAATTAATACCTAACATGGGGAAATACTAACTCCTACAGTCAAAGCTGTATTCATTGGTGAATTCTTGAGACTAATACATGTAAAGTAAGTCACTTAATTGCTATATGGAAAGTGAGTCAATAGTCTATTGGAGTTCTTTTAAAGTAACAAGGAGTGGGAATGTAATCTCATTCAATCAATATTGAATTTGACCTGTGGTAGTCTGTTTGCAATATATGTTTAGCTTTAATCCAAAGCAAAAAGGTGCAAGCTAAAATATCTCTGAACCCCTGTGCTCATTATATGTAGTTGTATAAGCAAGTGCAATAAATCAAGTCACTGTGCCTAATGCAGATGGTTTATATGACCACAACTGTTGAGTAGGGCTAAAATATTTACTTACTCAGGTTTTCGTCTGTCACAGGTCGAGTATAAATGTTTGAACATTTATTAATTATTACAGCCTTATTCAATACAGATGAATCATGTCACAGCAAAATTCCACCTAACTATATAACTGTGTAGCAGACAACTGATAATGAACATGCTTATTAGTTAAGTATGGAGTGTCAGCGGTTAACGCCTGTGCCTTCCAATCATAAGGTCCCCGGTTCGAGTTACTCCAAGATTAATGTATGTCGTCCAGTTACAGAGTTGTTGAAAATTGGCAATTCATAATCATGGACGTTAAATATGAATGTAAGAGACTGACTTCGGTTGGCTTGCGGCTTTGATAAGCCAATGAGGCTTCCTCATGAGTTCCTGCTTGCAGGAGGATCTAAAATACATAAATTAAGTTAAGTAATAGTTGTTCTCTCACCCGGGCAGGTACCATTATGACATGCTTTGACCTCGGATGATGGACCTTGGCAATCGGCTCCTCCGTTCGCAGGGATAGGATTATTGCAATGTCTCTCTCTGGTGTGAGTTCCATTTCCACATGTAACATTGCAGTCACTCCATAAAGACCAATCACTCCATCCCCCAGTCACTGTAAAACAAGAGGAACAGTATATCAGAAGATTGTAGAAAATGTGAGGAAATAGTGCTAGCTGTTTTACTGTAGTGTGAGAAGGCCTTAGACTAAAAACCTTCAACTTTTTAACACAGAGAGACTGGAACAGGAATCTAGGTTATAAAATCTCACAGAATACAACGTAGCATGGAGGAATAATAATGGGATGGGCTTCAAGTTGACAACGAGCCCCGAGTTAAAATAATTGGCATGATTTCATGCAGCCCAATGCAGTGTTGGTTTAATTTTCCAATATACAAAGAGTAGTCTTAACCCAATTTGTAACTTAATTTAATGTTTTGCCAAACAATTTGTGTAACATGTGGATGGCAAAAAATATTGGTCTTAAGAGGCCCACAACATCCAATAACAATTTATCTTGTATTATATGGTATAAATTCAAAATCAATGTTTAGCTACACAAATTTCAAGATGTTTACATAGCAGTTCATGCATTCTTATGTACAGTAAGAAACTTCATAAACCCAGGAACTTTGATGCAAACATTAAATATGTACTTGTGCATTTCAGGCATAGCCAGAGTTGCTAAGAAATGTTCCTCGCATCAAAACATCTAAGCGCAATGTGTTCTATATACAACAAACCAAGCTATAACATAACATTTTCGTTGAGATGTAATAATGTTTTCTTTTGAAAAAAACATATCTCATGCTGCATCACACATGTGGAAGTGGTCACTCTAAGGTATACTGCAACATGTGTCCCCCATTCCCCCCCCCCACCCTTCAATTGGTATCCATAAATATTCCATTGAATGCAGGACAAAATTTTAGGAAATATCTTTTTAGTCATCAGAACTGCAAATTTTGTTAGTTTTTCCAAAAAAAGTAATTATAATAATAATAACATTCAATTTTTATATAGGCCCTAGTCCTTTATACCAGCCATAGGTCTCAAAGGGCTTTACAGACGTTATATTAGCCCTGGTCAATGATAACCTGTCCCAGAGACAATCCCTCCAGGCGGCTGCAGTTATATACTGTGCCCAATGACAAGTTACATCACAGGTACCCATTTAACAACCCCTGGGTGGAGAGAGGCAAATGAGATAAAGCATCTTGCCCAAGGACACAACTTAATGAATAAGGCTGGAATCGAACCAGATAATTCCTTGGATCGCATGTACCTGTATGCATTTTCTTAACACTAGTAAGGTTAAAAAGTCTTAAACTTTTTTGTCAAATATTCAGCTGAAATTCCGGGATCAGATATCAAATAATCAATTCCAAACTGATCAGAACAGCATATATAATCAGTAGTGAAACATCCAAAACTCTCCAAGTAGTAATAATAATAATAATAATTAACAGTTATTATATAGCGCAACTTACAATAAAGTCTCGCCACGCTGTACTTAACCCTGGTCATTGGTAACTTGTCACACCTACACACCAAAGTGTGCACAATTCAAACAATCTCTCCTGGGGCACCACAGCACCCTTGGGGGAATTCCCATAGGGTGCAGCCACAAACCGGCGCACACAACTATATTTACAAGTCACCTCGCAAGTCCCCATTTATACACCTGGGTGAAGAGAGGCAATGGAGATAAAGTGCCTTGCCCAAGGACACAATGCAATGATCTGGCCAGGGCTCAAACCTGTAATACTTAGATCACAAGTCTACTGCCTTAACCACTTGACCACAACCCCCAAGTAAAATTAACTTTATTTCCAAAAACCTTTTTAAATCTTAAGGAGCTGATTAGAAGAGCTGGCGCTGCTAGCTATTTTTACTGTGTAGCAAAATCACAGAAAACAACCAATAAATACTCTGTAGGAGAATGTGTAGGTTGGTGAATAGAACATCAGCTTTGGCAAGTAAAACTCCCTTTCCGGTAGATCTCTTGCCTATCAGCTATATTTCAAATTTGATTTAAGAATCACAAAAGTCGTGAAGGGTGATACCAATTGATCATTTGACCTTTGACTTTGGTTGTCTGGACAGACCTTTGGTTGTCTTAGACATACCACTGAATATTTGCCCTGCATTGCCTCGTGGCAAAGGCTACTCCAAAATCGTGAAATATGACAACTTTGAAACGGACCGCTATTTCTAACGTAAGTAAATTCTGGAATGAAGGATTCAAACACTCACCGATTGGAATTTCACAGATGGGACCAGTGAAGTGGTCAGGACATAGGCATGTGAAGTTGTTTGCGGTGCTAACGCACGATGCATCATTCTGACAGTAATGTTCCAGGCAGAAATCTATCCAGTATTCACAGAGATCCCCCGTGTATCCCTCAGGGCAGATACAATAGTAACCATCCAATGTATCAACGCATGTCCCTCCACAGGGGTTCTCCTGACAACTGTTAACATCTGCAAGAAGAAGAACGGATGATCATGATAAAACGTGCAAAGCTATTCTAATGGCAATATGATTGTTGAAATAAGTCTATCTTGCTTAGCAAACTTTTGAGATCTGACATATCATATGTACAAGAGTTTGACCGTACATCGCAATGCGACACATCATGATGGGACATTTTACCTATGTAACATTTCACACATGTACATAATCATGTGTCACAATCATGTGTCACAATCATGTTACAGGTCACATGTCAAAGTGTGAACTACTTTATGGACAGGTCCTCATGATTAAGGAGGTAACACTGACCTAAGACATGTACAAACGAATGCACGCAGCAGGGTAAGTCTGAATTTAGTTAATACTGAGCATGCCATACACATAACGTGATCATGCAACCCTTTGATAATGAAGTGAAGGTCAACTACTATGGTCAGTAGTGATAGTGCAAGGATGTAGAGTGTGGCATATTATATTTCAGAATTGATTTCTGTTGTGTTTTGCTCTATTCGTCTGAAAGGGATTAATTAAAGAGGAATACACAGATCAGGCATCTAATAGGGTCTATGAGAAGAAACATCAACAGTGTGCACCACTCGCTCTCCCATTTCTTACAATAACCTTTACGCAACATTTTCTAGTTGTTCTTCTCTTTTTGATGTTTAGGTTTTCGGAGTCACTATTTATTTGTCCTGATTCAGTTATACCTTGATTATCTGCTACGTGGGAATGTTTATTATATATTTCGAGTCATATTAATCTAATACAATTGGTTAATCGATCACTTTAATTTTCACAATTATGGTCGCTATTTAAGAAATAGCTATTGATTATTTACCAAAATGGAAATACAAAATTGTACATTGAATTCAAAGTTTGAATAAAAGATGGCAAAAAAAAAAAAAAAAAAATGTGCACTATAGGGAACTTCAATAATCATCACAGTAATCTGTGTTTGCTACTGAGCTTTGTGTCAAAGATGTAAATCACTGTTTCTGAAATTTGATTCTTTTCTTGATTCTGGATGGAAAGCACTGTCCAGCATCATAACAGAAAAGTGAGCCTGCTAAGGTTGTTAGGCCAGAGAGGGACAAAATATTATGTAAATGTGATCAATCTATACCGTCACACACTGACGGTGTTAACGGGAGTCTAGCATTGCCTCTCTGAGACATGGCTAGTATTTGTTCCCAGGCCAGCACATCTCCCGAATCATCAGGCTGACATTGGGTGAAGGTCTCTCCAACTTCGTAACTCCAGAGGTGAGCTCCAGAAACAAGAACTTCTGCAACTGTAGAATTGAACATGAGCAAGGAATATTGCCAAATATATGAGAGAATCCAGACAAGACCATATGAAGGTCACGCCATATAATTCAAAAGTAACAACATAGCAAAACAACATCTGTTTATTTCATCAGCCTATGAGTGAGAAGTGGCAGGAGGCACTAGCCAATGCAATTTGACTTCTACTGTGATTCTAATGAGGGCGACATGTACAAATTTTGAAAGTTATGTGTCTTGCGAGGTCCTAATGTTTAACAGAATTCTAAAACAAAACTGACATTTACAATTGACATTTCCAAATTGACATTCAAATTGACATTTCAAACAAGGGAAGTGACAACATCATAGTTTCCTAGCCAAGGGTACCCGTTATTTACGATGAACAGTTCATTTGTCATCGCAAACTGAGTGCTTAAATTGAACCTTCAGTTCCTGAACATATTAAACCCATAGGTGTCACAGCTGTTTGTCATGCTGCAGCTTATTTCATTTTATTTACTTGACAAGTCAAAGGAATATTGATCACAAGGAGAGGTTCACAAGTTATGTTCTAAAACAAAACAGCTAATTCTCTTCAGAAGCAATGAAACCCAGCATCTGTCCAAGAGGTTTGAAGCCAGCTGACCAGCTAATGTGAGGTGGGGTGTTTTCAGCCGGGAAAAATCTTCCATATGGCAACAAAAACCCCAAATGAGCTAAAACTGTAAATCGGATAGCTACCTGATGCGAGGTCTAGACTATAATAAGTTACCAGACTATAATAAGTCTGTAATAAGTCTGTGATAAGTCTGTAATAAGTCTGTAATAAGTCTATAATAAGTTACCAGACATTTACCCTTCTCCCACATTGCTGCTTACCCTACCTAAATCAAATACCTGCCTTCAAGGCCACTGCTGTTATGGATCAATAATCTTCTCTCACTGCCCCATACTTGATCCACTCATTGAGGACATCTTCATCACCTTACTATAAAGCATAGTGAAAGGCAAAGTGATGCAAAGGTCTCCTAATAATCATTGTAACAATCTTGTGAACATTGTTAGAATTTCATGAAAAATAGATAAGAGCCTCATACCATTTTCACCCTCTGTGAATCCTATTCGGGCACTTCCTCCTAGCTGAAAGTAAATCCCAGCTACGGGCAAGGTCCTGTTTTCTACAAACTCCCCGTCGAGAGAGATTTCAATCTTCTCATCTGGGAAAGCTGTCACCACCAGGTTATGCCACTGGCCATCACTTAGATCTCGATCAAGTTCAAACGTCTCGTTTCTGGAAGAATGAAAAGTGAATCTTTGAGATGCTACCACACAGATACAGACCTAAATGTCGGAATGTGGCAGTACATTAGCAAGACTTCAACTAGATGCCTTATGTCTCTGACGATTTCTTGAGATACAAATATGGTACCTCAAATGACAAACTTTCACATGGATAAAATGTAACTGTAATGGAGATTGAAAGTATATGGAATTCAACAGATAGACATTTTCATCTTTCAATGATCTGTCAGTTTTTTTAAGTTTTGCTCTAGTAGCATTCATTTACGCGCATGGAATTTCCGGAGATCCAAAGAATACGATAACAGGCGTGGGAAATATTATTTTTTCTTCCTTCACAAGGAGCATACACATAATGAATTTGAAAAAAACCTGGAATGTCTTATAGGGTCACTTCATATCAGATCCTATAGCCATGCAGCTCAACATGAAAGTAAAAGTAAGGTTTACTAACCAACGCCATGTGAGAGGAAAAGATAATTATTGTACGGACAAATTTTTGTAGAATGTCCGATCATCTTCACGTACAGGAAGAAAGTAGAAAACTAAAGGCTGAATTGAATTCCATTTCTGATCGAAGCGAGACCAAATGCACAAACTAGGAATCTGTAACTAGTCCAGATTAGGGGATAACAATTTAGCATACACCCAAACCATTCCACTACTACTACTACTACTACAACTATTGAGAGGATAATTTGATTTGATTTATTTGATTTTCCAAAGATAATAAATATATAAATGTGGAGGGAAGTCCTCTAAAAAGCCAATACAGGCTTAACAAGGTAAAGGACTCCCAAAGAAAAAAAAAAACATATATACATAAATGAAAATATAATTAATGTCTTAATAAGGAATAATTAATAACATACAATATAAACGATGTATCAATGCTGAGAAATTACTTCTTTGTTTTAGCGTTTTTCTAAATATTACTTTAGATGGTTAGATGGTACTTTAGATGGTTTTACTGGCAATCTCACCCAAACAATTCCACCTTTATATGTGAGACATTGTATACTTTCAAGTCCGCTTCAGTTGCATTGATAGGTGTATACTCAAAGAGTACAAAGTCTCCGGCGTGGCCGGTCGCTCTGAACCAGTAGCCCAGTTTGAGAAAAGTGAAGTCGAATTCTTCATAGATACCGTCGAGAAACAACATATCCGCTCCTCCAGATGTCTCGAATTTCAGGTCTGCATCTCCAGGTAGTTCTGAATTAAGATAAATCAGATTTATCATTTAAAGTACGATTATAAACAACTCTTCAAGATATTTCAGGTAGTTCTGAATTAAGAGAAATCAGATTTATCATTTAAAGTACGATTATAAACAACTCTTCAAGATATTTCAGGTAGTTCTGAATTAAGAGAAAATCAGATTTATTATTCAAAGTACGATTATAAACAACGCTTCAAGATATTTTGTTATTGCTATTTCAATCAGTGTGATACTGGGACACCATTAATTAATTTATTAATTTATTTATCAATTAATTACTTGCCATTTATCCCACTGTGAAATGCAAAGCATGTATCTAGATAGTATAGAAATAGTATTGTCCATGTCCATAAGTTGTTGAACTAAAATCAGCTTCATTTGTGTGGTTATGAAAGAGACCAAAAATATTTGGATTTGAAATCTTGTCACAAAAAGGAATGCCCTGTACCCTAACAAAAGATGCCATCAAGATCTATTTTGGGACCAGTTTATACATGGTGACAATTTTATCTCGTAGGTTTGTTACTTGGATGAGAATCCTGCAAGCTTTTGCAAAGCATTTTAGTATCGAATACAAAGAAACCTTTGGCGATGATAGAATTAAACCAGGGCCTGGGAAGAAAAACGATGGGATTGATCTCACTCCAGCTCGTCAGTCACAATACAAATAACTTAAATAATGATCCTCGAGAGAATTATTATGAAAGCCATTTTAGCCAATTTTTTGGGAAAAGCGTAGATTACAATTTTCTTATTACACTTGTATTCACCTAGTTTAATCCTAAATAGTCCCCTCAACATCATCAAACACCAGGACAAATTGTGGGCTGTCAATCTCCCATCCATCTCTTTTCTTTGCACAACTGGTCCTTCCTCGATCCCACCTGACCCCCGTCCCCCACCCCCCCAATAAAATTACTGATAACCATGGATTTGTCAACAATGCAACCTCATCTGTAAACTCACTGGTCTGGCAGTCTGTTCCTGTAAATGCCGGAAGACACAGGCACTCATAGCCATCAACGTGGTCAACACAGAATCCAGAATTTTGACAGGGAGAACTTTGACATTCGTTGGTCTCATGCTCACAACGGTCGCCACTGAAAATCAAGGAGTCAAGTGTTGTAAAATGAAAAAGAACTGCTTACGATCATAGTGGTAGGTATATAGGACATGTCTGCCTTTGGTTAGACTAGAGAGCTTTGTGCATGGACGATACGAGTTTCAAGATTTGATGATTGCCTGCATGGCAGTGTCTTTTAGCAATGTAGGCCAATAACTTGCTTTTGACTCATTTTTGTAAAAATCTTAACTTTCTTCCCCCATGTACCCATGTGTATTGACCTGAAGCAACAGTTACTCAATAGAACTGACTGGAAACAATGACTGACAATTTACTGGCATCAGATATCATGCAAGCTGCCCACAGACCCCCCCCCTCCTTCCACCACACCCCAACTCCTTAATTGTACCAATATACTGAACTTCGGAAGAGCTTCCTAGTATCCAGGAGTGCACAAAAGAGCAAGACTTAAATACCATCCGAATCCAATCTTTCCACATCATATGATTGTACGACCTAAGCAGCTGGTACTTCCTGGTCAACAGTTAAAGAGCCTTCAATTCTCCCCTCAACCCCAAACTTCCCAGTCACATTATCTCATTCTATCCCTGCATTGCCCTGAAATAACAAATTCTTCCTAGCATCCAAGGGGAAAATCCCGAAGCCTACCACCCGCCCCCCCCCCCCGATCAAATCCACACTGCCCACATTATCTTAATATATCCTTCTTAATGATGACCTGCAAGGATGGTTATTACTTACTAGAATCCGGCTCGGCATTCACAAACTGAAGTAAGACCAAAGTTGTAGCAGGAGCCACCGTTACGGCAGGGCTGCACTTCACACGGATTTATAAATTCTTCACAAAGTTCTCCAGAAAAGGCTGGAAACAGAAATGTTGGTTTCGATAGAGATATGAGCCAGTGATCATACTGCTTTTTATCGTCGTAGCAATAGGCTGGGATAAAGTGTGCAGGGGTCATCTGCTAGGCGATGTGATTCATTGGAACGCACAGATGAATGGGTTAGTAATTAATGAATTAATAACAGTTTTATTTCATTTTCAATGATTCTTTCATTTAGCTTTTCTGGTCATATTTACAGTACAATATTCACACTCAATAAGTATATTGCATGGAATTTTCAAAATTGTACTTGAACTCTGTGTGATATAAACCGTGTCTAGTGAAACTACACAATTCACATATTTATGGGATTTTAATTCCAATGATGTCGAAACATTTTTGGTAATGTCTTAATCAACTCATGACAGGATCCAGACTGGTATTATCGTCAACCTGTACTGATTCTTTTAGTAGAATTGTCCCATTTGCACTAACCTGGAGGGCAGAGGCAGGCAAAGGACGCCAGACCGTCGACACACGTTGCGTGATTATAACACGGTTCATCTACACAGTCGTCTCCATCCATTTCACAGTGGTCGCCGGAGAAACCTTCTCTGCATTCACAAAAGTAATCGTTGACCTGTAAATAAGTCCAGAAATATCAGCACTTTCTTCAATTTATCATAGTTATTGTTTCAAAGGGTAATGAATTGACAATGGATAGTTACAATTTCTCCTCCTTTCTTTAATTTATACCGACTTGGGCTCAGTCATCACAAACCAAATTACCACCACAACTTCAGGGCAAAGTTGTAGTCCGATGAAATTTGGACGACTTAAATTAGATTTGGTAGTCGTCCGGCACACAACTTTTTGTTGACATCAAGGTCAGATTGCATTGTAGCTGTAAATACCCTTAAATAGGTAAAAATGTTAAACTGGTGTCAATTTCCTATCACTTTGGAGATCCTAAAATAAAACAAATCTAGTTGCTGGCCTATGATATCCAAGAGAAGGCGAGTGTTAAATGTCCGAACGCTGGTGTCTGTTCAGCAAACCTACACATCTCTCCTTCAGTTTACATATTGCTGTTATATTCACCAACCCCACACATCTCTCCTAAATTGTGCATAGTGGTCAATCTTTTGTTATTTTGATCATTTTTTTCTCCAACAACCACATATGCCATTCAGACAACAACAAAAATAACTTTTGGTTGTCAGACAGACAACCAGCAAAAAATCCATAAAAATCTGCCCTGCAACTTGTTGTGACAAGGTTATCATTTTCAACATCTGCAGACTTCAAAGCTCTTATTAATACCAATCACCAATCCATTTTAATCCTGTGTTCTACAGAAAGGATGAAATTCCAGATTGAAAAATTAAACTTTCCCCCCACAATGGTCAAGCCTGCCTATAGAATAACAGTCCTCCTCGAATTCACTCGAGCACTTAATGGTTGATACTTGATAGCATAAACTACCCCAAATTCCATTATTAGAATCCATCCTTGAGCACACCTAATTAATTGACCAGCCACCGTATGATTGTAAACACAAGTGCTCTAATGGCCAGCACTACTTTCCTGTGTGAAGACAAATTTGGCTGGACCACTGAAATAGTACACTGTGTGTTTAATGATGAACATGCACAGAGGAGTGGCTAGCATTACCAACTCGGGTAGATATTCAATCTCCCCTGTTTTTGGCCAAAAACAGGGGACTCGGGTGGTATTTGCTGTAGGCAGGGAAGATCGTAATGCCCCTCATTGTTTGGAAACACTGCAGATTTGATGATGTAGCTTTTATGACGACTACATTTAAATTTAAGCACTAATTTCATGAACTGATGCATTCTTCAGACCGGATGAAATGAGACTTACCAAGTCAATGCATTCACCTCCATTCTCACATCTCGCTGACCCGATACAGTCATCAATGTTTTCTTCGCAGAGTGAACCGGAGAAACCGAGAAGACAAGAGCAGTAACGGATACCTCCATCTTCTCCACAAACTCCGCCGTTATTGCAAGGATTCCTCTGACATGGAATGAACTCTTCACAAAACTGCCCCATCCAATCTATGGAGTGAATTCAACCAACTTTTAATACACAATGTCACAAACATTGCTGAATTGCATTCAGTTACCGAAAACATGTCAAAGTCCCTGGAAATACCAGGGTATTTCATTTATTTATTTCATTTATTTATTTTGTATGAAAAATTTTGATTTTGAAACAGAATGACATGGATGTGCCAGTTTTTGCCCCTCGTCACACATAGCCACAGGTTGTAACTGGGAAACACAGGTTGACTCAGGAACCTGTGCTAAGAAATTCAGTGTGTGAGAACATGCGAACTAATTGCCACTATGCAGTACTGTACTATTCTTGGGTTGGGTTAATATCTGTTGTTTGCAGCAGGGTGGAAACACATATTTACCAACCCTGTCACAAGTGTCAAAATCTACAGGTTTCCATACATTTTAGATATGTGTAAAATATGTGATTTTACATGTGAAATTGGTTTCTCACTCAAGTTCACGAGTGCTTAGTTGTTTTGTTTCTACTGTGATCCTGTGTGATCGCATATACTAATTGACAGAGGTATTATTTGTCAGTCTAAGTAAGGGTTAACATGGACAGGGCTGGACCACTTCTACAGTAGAAGTCACATCTTATTTCTCACTACAGTGATCTAACAGTTCTAACGCTACAAAGTACTCCTCACCTACAAAGGAATATTAAAGCAGCTACATAGTGCTAAACAATGGGCATTTTTTCCGTGAATCTTATATACAAACAGAAATTGCTAGAATATTCTATGAGGACCTGAAGTGGTCAGCTATGCTCAAGCTGATCATATTCCTTCAATTCAAAACGCTTTATGTATCTTTCATCGTAGAAACAATTAATGCTGTTTATTACATCCTTCATGTCTTCCAACAATCTGAATCATCTTTAAATAGATCAAATATTATCAACATGGTTGTCTTAGACCCTAAAACGTAGAGAAAACCCAGATTTGAGACATAATCTCTTACCCTGAGAGCAGTTACAGTGATAGCTGGCAACACCATCGACGCAGCTTGCTCCGTTGATGCAACTGTGATCCGAGCAATCATCGATATTCTCTTCGCATAATGTCCCCGAGTAGCCCTCCGGACACTGACATGTGTAACCGTTTACCAGGTCAACACAGCTGCCACCATGATGACAAGGCTGGGTGTGACAATCGTCGAGGTCAGTTTGACAGTGGAGACCGATATAACCGATTGTACACAAACAACGGTACCCTGCAGCTACACCGTCAACGCATGTGGAGCCATGTTGGCAGGGACTGCCCAGACATCTGTCTACGTTTTCTTCGCATAGATCTCCAGTCAACCAATCGGGACACAAACAGCTGTGGGGAGAGAAGTCGGCTATAAAATCGAGCACACGATCATCGCCATCGTTGCCAGGAAATAACGAATACTGTCAGTGATAATTTAATTTAATTTAATTTTGTTAACTTAATTTTAATCAATTTTTTAATTTAATTTTAATCAATTGGCCACCACACTCTGGTACCTGTGAGGTAACTTGTCATTGGGCGCAGTATAATATTTTATTGACCAGGGGTAATATAACATCTGTAAAGCGCTTTGAGACCTATCGCTGGTATAAAGCACTATATAAAAAGCAAATAGAAATATAAACAAAAAAAATTAACATTAAAAAATTTACCTTAAAAGTAGAAAAATTTATCATTGTCGACAACGTTCTTGCAAACAGACCAGACAGAGTGTGTATGATACCAAAAAAAAGTACATTTTCTCTTCTCCCACTGTTGCATGACAGTTTCAATTGAGAGTTAATTGTAAACTCACCTAAATCCACCTATCCGAGCCAGACAAGAACTCCCTTCTGCACACGGATTAGACGCACAGTAGTCTGTCACGACATCGCACAGTTCCCCCTCGTGACCAAACACACACTCACAGGCGTATCGATTGAGGAGATCAATGCAAGTGGCACCATTCTCACAACGGCTGAAAAGGGAAAAAGATTGCGCTTGCAAGATTTAATTGAAGCCGTTCATGTTCTTATTATGGAATTGTTATGGATCTCGTCCTATTTTACATTTGACTAAAGAACAAATTTAATATTCAGATCCATTTCATTTTCCTTGTGGTTAAATATCGCTGATTCCCTGTTGTCTTTTTTTTAATGGTGTATTTTATTTCGGTGCAATTAATTTCATTTTTAAGTTTGCTCATTCCATTGCTTATAACATATTGTTTTATAGTACAACTTTGAAAACTCACAACAACTTCTACAAAATATAAGTTCACTCTTGGACAAAATTAAGACTTTGCAAGGACTAGATGTTATCCAGACATTACCCAGGCCTGTATACAGCTTTCTTTACCCCCCCCCCCCAAAAAAAAAATTGAAAATAGTCTCAACAGGTATGCTTGCAGACTAGAACATTTAAGTGTTTGACATGGTCTTATATAAGATGAAAGGTGTTCTTACTGGTCTTCACATTCATCGATTTCGACTTCACAGTTCGTTCCTGTGTAACCAGGTTGACAGATACATGCATATGATGCCACAGCATCCACACAGCTGGCTTGGTTCAAGCATGGATTCGGTAGACACTCATTTATGTCAATTTCACAATTTATGCCTGTCAAAGACAAAACCAAACATAACTGTCACTGTTGTATGACGTCACCGTTCTACATTATTACCATAATCTTAGCATGACGCTGTACGACGGCTGGAAAATGAATTGTGAATGCTGATAGCAGTGCATTCTGCCATCCCCCTCTCCCCACCCCCACCCCTTGTGACTATTTTACCATACTTCATAGAAAGAGCGTGTGTTCCTACAGCCCATCATAACTTGCTCATAAATGTGTACCAGATGGTTGGTTTAGAGTGGGTGTACACTTACTGCAGCTTTTCATTCACACTTACTTCTTCTCAAATTAAGTCATCATTATTTTCTGGTTGAAGCAACTACCGGTAACTTCTCGTCAACAGGTGCTTTTCTCAGAAATTATCACTGGAATCATGTAGAAATGTTTCAGTAATATAATGTGTTCATAAAAAACACAAACCACAAGAACAGACTGGAATTTCAGTCAGAAGAAAAGAATAAAGTTGCAATTATGAACCTACGTATTGCTGTATATTGTGTTTTTACTGTCTCCGCTACTGGTAATACAAACGCAATAACAGTCACTGCTTGCGTGTGTGGTGGGTATTGTTTTTAATTCTATTCCATTGTTAGTAGGTAGCCAGAATTAGTAAAGTTTCCCTAAAACTTCCTTCCTCTCTGGTTTCTTTCATTTCAGTGAAAAAGTGAATATTTCTGTCTTCTTATACATGCTATGTTTTCTATAATAATAAATGATATGACTTCCGTTAAAATACTCATCACCTTACTCATAAAGCACCACTGATTTGATAAATACATGAAGTATAAATAATAATAAATAAGAATGATAAATCATCAATTGAATTTGTACTGAATTTAAGTGATGGTTCATTTCTAAAGGTTTACTATCTTCAATACCCCCCCCCCCCAACCCCACCTTGTCCAGTTTAAATTGATAGTCATCCCAAATGATTCTTGGATTACATAACGGTCAAGCCCGCCTATAGAAGAACAGTCCTCCTCAAATTCACTCGAGCATTAATAATTTGTTACTTGATAGCATAAACTACCCCAAATACTGCCATAAGGATTCATCCTTGAGCGCACCTATTTACTTGACCAGTCACCTGTATGATTGTAAACACAAGTGCTCTAATGGCTAACACTACTTTCCTATGTGTAAAGACAAGTTTGGCTTGACCACTGAAATAATACACTGTGTGTTTAATCATGAATTTTCAGCGGAGCGTTCCGGTATGGCTAGCATTACCAACTCGGGTAAATATTCAATCTGCCCTGTTTTGAGCCAAGAACAGGGGCCTCGGGAGGTACGGTATTTGCTATAGGCAGGGAAGATCGTAATGTAAAGTGACAAATGTTGTAATCCGAGAATGGTTCACATTGAAGAGAGAGTCGTATAACCCCTAATATCATATTTACCTGAATAACCATCAAAACACATGCACAGATATCCAAGCTCCTGGTTGATGCAGGAAGCCCCGTGTAAGCAGGTTGCGTTTCTGCAGTAGTCTATGCTATCGACACAGAGTGGTCCAGTCTTGCCCGGTCGACACAAACATCTGAACCCATCGATTTCGTCCAAGCAAGTCGAGCCGCTTGCACAAGGTCCTGGCTCGCACTCATCGATTTCTGTTTCACAATGGACGCCTGAAATGTGCAACGCAGGTTATTCCCGTTAAAGAAAAATATTCTGAAACTTAAATCTTTCGAAAGTCGGTTTAATTTTTTTGAAAAACTGGCAATGAAAACAAGATAGCAATCCACTGACAAGGTGAGAAGGGTTGAAAACAAATTAATGTAACTGATATATGCATATTGAATTGATACCTCTCAACGTTTGACACAGACACACTGATACAGAGACTAAACCTGAGACTTGGCAGAGAACACAGCCAAACCAGAGGAGGAGGAGGAGGAGGAGGAGGAGGAGGAGGAGGAGGAGGAGGAGGAGGAGGAGGAGGAGGAGGAGGAGGAGGAGGAGGAGGAGGAGGAGGAGGAGGAGGAGGAGAAGGAGGAGAAGGAGGAGGAGAAGGAGGAGAAGGAGGAGAAGAAGGAGGAGGAGGAGAAGGAGGAGAAGGAGAAGGAGAAGGAGAAGGAGAAGGAGAAGGAGAAGGAGAAGAAGAAGAAGGAGAAGGAGCATAATCTTCACACAAAGTTATCAATTAATAAATAAATAAAAAATCTGGTACCCTCAGAGGACTTACAGACGGTAACTTCAATACAACCAAAGCTATACCTGAGGAACTGTTTTAAAATCACCCTGCTGGATTCAGATGTGTAAATTTGTTCGCAATTGATCCCCTCATGAATATTCAGTCTGCTGTTGTCGTCAACACTTTATGCCTACTTTCAAGGATTTATTCTATAGAAAGTGCATTTCCATGAACAAAAGAACTCACTTCCTTACCCACTTCCTTACCCATATATACCCATATATAGCTTTCAAGGATTTATTCTATAGAAAGTGCATTTCCATGAACAAAAGAACTCACTTCCTTACCCATATATCCTTCAGAAACAAATACATTATTTCTTGTGGATGTTTCCCCTAGCAAGGTTGTGGGTTAATTGTGTCCAGTGAACATACATGCCCTTGCTACTGAATAAACATTTTTTATGAACTCATAAACAGTGATAATATCAAGACACACAAAAAGACCCTCCCCTACTCACTAATCTTAACATACATTTTCTACTGGAGTACAGTAATAATAAGAATCAACCAAGGTCATTTTGACATTGAACACAACCTAACACTAACCTCTCACACTCACACCTGGATTCATTTACTAACACTAACCTACATATCCACTGTGGCACTAACACCTGTACTCATTTACTAACACTGACCTTCATATCCACCGTGGCACTCACACCTGTACTCATTTACTAATACTAACCATCATATCCACCGTGGCACTAACACCTGTATTCATTACTAACACTACCTACATATCCACCGCGAGACTAACACCTGTATTCATTTCCTAACACTAACCTACATATCCACCTTGGCACTCACACCTGTTTTCATTTACTAACACTAACCTTCATATCCACCGTGGCACTCACACCTGTACTCATTTACCAACACTAACCTTCATATCCACCGTGGCACTCACACCTGTATTCATTTACTGAATCCAGGCAATCAGCGTGGATTGAGCATGGTGCGGAAGCACACTCGTCTAGGTTTGTCTCGCAGTGTCGGCCAGTGAAACCCGGTACACAATCACATGCATATTCATTTCTTTGGCCAGCTATCTCTAAGAGGTTGCAAGTAGCTCCATTCTCACATCTCTCATCATCACAAATGGTTCTCCTATGACCACAAGTTTCTCCTGAGGATAGAAGAAAAGAATACAATTGCAGCATAATGCAGGGGGGGCAGAAATTGATATTTAAGCCTTTTTAAGTACATCATTTAATCCATAAGACACTTCTGGGCGATTAATTTGTAAAATGATCTTAACGATTAGAGAAAACCCAGTTTCCATTATGAAGGGTATGGGGGGACCTGTCTCTCTTCTTCACATCAACAACTAAAGCAGTGCAATTACATAAGCGATGCAATAATGGACAGAAAAGTATATATTAGCTTGATTATACTTGATAACATTACCAGTGGGTGGATAAACTCAATAAACTCAATGGCCCCCTTTAATACCAATATCACTTCATAGCTGTCTTGAGGATTTATGAAGCAAAGCAATTCGTTCCTGTCAGTGTGGCATGATGTTACTAAATGTCATCATATCAGTAGTAGGTAGGGGGCCGCTAAACTGGCTGAGATTCATGGCAATTAAAGATGTGCTAACTAGATTGAACTCCCGATGACCAACCTGCATATTCAATGGGACAGATACATGTTGCTCCTCCTCTAGTCTGTGAGCAGGTTCCACCATTATCACAGAGCAATTCATCGCAGTAGTCAATTTTGTCCTCACAATGTTGCCCAGTGAATCCAGTGTAACAGTTACACCGGTAGCTGTCTCCTTCTGTATCGACGCAGTCACCGTTGTTGCAAGGGTTTCTACTGCAGGCTGGTACTCTGCTGGTACAGTTTATGCCTGTAAAACCTGTCCAGAACAAGGTATTAGAAATCGAAAAAAGAGAAACATAGCATTAATTTAAAGAAGACATGGACTTTTTAAGAATTTTCATTTGGAATAACTAAAACTTTCTACATTGTTTAAAATGTTTAATCATTTCCTACTTTCTGCCATACATTCATCTTAAGATTTGAACAACCACCAAAGATTTTTTAAAACACTTTCAATGAAATTTTCCAAACCTGATGAACAAATTCAATGTTAATAAGAAGATTCTTCCTCTGTTGTTATTTGTGGGGTAAGGAAATGGAATTTGGTATCAAGGTTTGTGAATGCAAGTAAGGAAGATAAACATCATATTGAAGCCAAAGTTAGAAAGGCAAATCGTGTGATTGGTGTAATTCAGCCAACATAGGCCTCGTCCTATACCGACAGCTTCTAGAAGTTTAAATAGACAAGATGATGCGTCTTCTCTTCTCTTTTCCTATCTTGTCTTCTCTTATCTTGTAATACCTTCTCTTTTCTTGCCCTACCTTGTCTTCTCTTGTCTTGTCCTATCTTGTCTTCTCTAACCTTGTCTTATCCTTTTTGGTTTTACAGTACCTTGTCTTATCCTTTTTGGTCTTACAGGACCTTGTCTTATCCTTTTTGGTCTTGCAGTACCTTGTCTTTTCCTACCTTGTCTTCTGTCTTATCCTATCTTGCCTTATCTTTTCTTTTCCTATTTTGTCTTGTCTTTTCCTATCTTGTCTTCCCTTGTCTTGTCCTATCTTGTATTCTCTTACCTTGTCTTATCCTTTTTCGTCTTACCGTACCTTGTCTTATCCTATCTTGTCTTATCTTTCTTATATTCTCTTTCCTTGTCTTTTCTGTTCTCTTATCTTCTCTTTCCTATCTTGGCTTTCCTTATCTCCTTATCTTATCTTCTCTTGTCTTTTCCTACCTTGTCTTCCCTTGTCTTTTCTTTTCCTATCTTGTCTTATCATGTCATGTCTCGTCTCATCCGGTTAGTCTGTCTGTCTTGTCTTTTCCTATCTTGTCTGTTCTTTTCCTATCTTGTCTTATCTTGTGTTATCTTTTCTTGTTTTGTCTTTCCTTATCTTTTCTATTCCTATGCCTTATCTTATCTTTCTATTCCTATGCCTTATCTTATCTTTTCCTATCTTGTCTTATCTTTTCCCATCTTATCTTGTCTTTTCTTGTCTTCTCGTATCTTTCCATCTGTCTGTCATCTCTCACCTGCCATACAAACTATATATTACCTTCTATCGACACGCTGACTTTTCAAGTATTTTAATTGACATTCTCCCGACCTTTCCCTGTGGTGTTATCTCTCACCTGTGGCACAACGACATTGATATTCGTGACCTGCCGCCTCACAAGAACCTCCATTATGGCACGGTTGATGACTGCACGGGTCTCTCTCTGTCTCACAGAGGTTACCCTCAAATCCAGGTTGGCAATAGCAGACAAACGAAGACAAGCCATCTTGACATGTCCCTCCATTTAGACAAGGATTCTGCTCACAATCGTTGATGTCGACGGAGCAGTCTGGCCCTAAGAAGATGAACAAAGTAGAACCATGTATAGTTATCAGTAAACAGGGATCGATGTGCCCACGCTTGGCGGCACTGGGCCGCCACGCCCAGCACTAAAAATTACTTACTTTTTTCATCTAAAATCCCGACATTCCTAACAATATATTCAACATAAATTGGGCCTAGC
This sequence comes from Apostichopus japonicus, assembly GCF_037975245.1. NCBI lineage: Eukaryota > Metazoa > Echinodermata > Holothuroidea > Aspidochirotida > Stichopodidae > Apostichopus > Apostichopus japonicus. The sequence goes on from NC_092566.1 coordinate 14,551,772, forward strand.
CTATGCCAAAATCATACAGACTAATAATGCATCAGTTACGCATGCGAGAAACATTACTTACGGCTCTCAATCGGTCCCTTGTAAAATCTCTTTTTAACAAGCTAATAACTTTTACCAGGTATGCAATATATTTCACTAAAAAAAAAATTAAAAAATGTAAATTGTTAGCAAAACTAGTACTTGTGCATAAAAAGCTACACAAGTGCCAACATTAAGCATCTGAGCACCTTCAAAAATTTCTCAAAGAGGAGGGGAACACCCCCTCCCCCTAAGACCCCTCCCCCAGGACGGCGATCAGTATACTTGACACTCAGGAAATCCTGGGCACATCCCTGAGTACATATGCCAATTGTAATACCATGAATAATTTTGAAATGAATCCTTTCGACAAAAAATTTGACAGCAGTATCAGCAAATCTCCTAAGTAGGAAAAAACGTTATCACACATAGAAAATTTTCACAGTGAGCATCACATTACTTTGAGCCACTTACAGAAACAAAACTCACATCGTCACCATACCCATGCCAATAATAAAGCATTTCCTCCACGAACAGAAACAGCCAAGTTGGGTCGCTTTTGTTCCTTGGTAATTATGCTCAGCATGTTTTTCAGCAGAATTAATGTGCAGGAAATGAATATCAATCATTTCTTCTTTTTTTCATTTTTTCTTCATTTAGCAGTCAAAACGAACAGCAAAACTTGTTTTGCACCAGTAATTGTCACAGGCA